>NC_044034.1:11684762-11814487 GCF_901765095.1 Microcaecilia unicolor
TGACTATTCGCACAGTGCCTTCCTTCCTGCCCAAGATTGGTTCTCGCTTCCATGTGAATCAGCAGCTCTGTCTCCCTTCCTTTCGTAGGGAGGACTACCCAGAGGAGTACTCCGCTCTTGAATATCTGGATGTGAGACGAGTCATCATCAGATACTTGGAAGTGACCAATGATTTCCGGAAATCGGATCATCTGTTTGTCCTGTTTGCAGGTCCTCGTAAGGGTCTGCAGGCTGCTAAGCCTACAGTGGCAAGATGGGTCCAGGAAGCCATTGCAGCGGCTTATGTGGCCGCGGGGAAGGTGCCGCCTATCCAGCTGAAGGCTCACTCCACGAGAGCTCAGGCGGCCTCGATGGCAGAGGCCGGATCCGTCTCCTTGGAAGAGATATGCAAGGCGGCAACGTGGGCTTCGGCTCATACATTCTCCAAGCATTACCGTTTGACTGTGGCTGCACGGGCGGAGGCCCGGTTTGGAGCTTCAGTGTTGAGGTCAGGGATTTCTATGTCCCGCCCTGGGTGAGTACTGCTTCGGTACATCCCACCAGTCTATGGATTGATCAGCTTGATGATATGGAAGGTAAAATTATGTATAATCATACCTGATAATTTTCTTTCCATTAATCATAGCTGATCAATCCATAGCCCCTCCCAGATATCTGTACTGTTTATATTCTGGTTGAATTTTAGGTTCAAGTTTAGCCTTCAGTTACTTCAGGAGGACTTCGTGTTCAAGTTCTTCTTTCACTTGGATTCTTCAAGAGTTGAGACGACTTTGTGTTACAGTGAGCTGCTGCATTCCTCTCCCCTCCGTTTTACGGGGCTGGATTGAGACATAAATTCTGCCGGCACTCCCTCCCGCTTTGTGCGGCTGTAGGGCAGCTTTGTACCCCTCCCGCTTCGGCGGTGTTAGGGTCAGTCAGCTCCTCCCGCGGTTGCGGTTGCAGGATAAGCCAGATCCCCCCGCATCGGCGGGTGTGGTGTCCCTCCCCCGCTCCGCGGGGATGAGCTGGACGGATTCCCCTCCCCCACTTGTGTGGGGATGAGCTGGGTTAATTCCCCTCCCCCGTTTCGGCGGTGGTGAGCTGGGCAGAGTGTCCCTTCGTGGGTGTAATTCTCTAAGTGCTGAGTCCTGCGGATGGAGCTTTGATATCGACATACTGAGGAGTTTCCGGCAGCACATGACCACATATAGGGAGGCAAAAGTTTGCTCTCTATCTCCACCTGCTGGTAGATGGACACAACCCACCAGTCTATGGATTGATCAGCTATGATTAATGGAAAGAAAATTATCAGGTATGATTATACATAATTTTACCTTTTTGTGGTGGGAGGGGGTTTGTGACCACTGGGGGAGTCAGGGGAGGTCATCCCCGACTCCCTCCAGTGGTCATTTGGTCATTTAGGGCACTTATTGGGGCCTTATTCGTGGAAAAACAGGGTCCAGGAAAAGTGCCCTAAATTCTCGCTAAAAGCGCATATTTTTTTTCCATTATCGGCGAAAGGCGCCCATCTCTGATCGGCAGATAACCACGCACCAGTTCCGCCTTCGACACGCCCCCATCAACTTTGTCCGCATCCGCGACGGAGTGCAGTTGAAAACGTCCAAATTCGACTTTCGATTATACCGCTTTATTCGTTTTTGTGAGATAAACGTCTATCTCCCGATTTGGGTCACAATATAGGCGTTTTTCTCTTTCGATTATAAGCAGGAAGGTTTCCCAGCAGCTGTACTGGACGAAATTTACTTTCCCACCAATATCTCAAACTTCCGCCAGTGTTAAAAACAAAATGGATCAACTGAGGGACATTGTAAATATAGGGGTCCTTTTACTAAGCCGCAGTTTTTTTTTCTCATTATTATAGTTGGTTAAAGGGTGGGGGTGGGGGAGGGTGAAAAGGGAATTGTCTGGGGTGGGAATATGATTGTTTATATATCAAACATATAAACGGCGAGTGACCGAACTCACTCACAAATGCGCAGTAGAGACTTCCCTCTCTGTCCTGCCCCCGCGTCAATACGTGATGACGGGGGCCGGACAGAGAGGGAAACTGCGCTCCCCCCCGAGGTCGCCGCCACCGGAACCCCCCCCCCCCCGAGTCGCCGCCGCCACCCCTCCACCCGGCCCGGCCCCTCTGATCGCAATTAATTTAACTTACATCGCCGCAGCACGCAGATCAGCTGAGCTCCGGTCGGCCTTCCTTCCCTGCCTGTGTCCCGCCCTCGCCGACGGTATGTCACATGAGGGCGGGACACAGGCAGAGAAGGAAGGCCAGGCCGACGGGAGCTCTGCTGATCTACGTGCTGCGGCGATGTAAGTTGAATTAATAGTGAACAGAGGGCCCGGGCCGGGTGGAGGGGTGGTGGCGGCGGCGGCGACTCCGGGGGGGTACCGGTAGCGGTGACCTCGGGGGGGGAGGGGCAGCGGTGACCTTGGGGGGGCCTTGGAAAACCCCCATTCCAATTGTAGCCCGTTTTAACGGGCTCAACGGCTAGTCTATATATATAAAAGGCACCACCAAGGTTCTAATGAAGCCTCTCTTCCATTTTGCATGGTGGTGTAGATAGGGTTGGTCTTAGGCAGAGGCGACCAAGGCAGCCACATAGGGCCCCGCACCTAAGGGGGCCCCACGCGGCACGCCTCAACTCTGCCTCGCTCATGCCTCTGCTCCGACCTCCGCTGCTGCTCGCCTTAGTCGCCTGAGATGATCTCCATTCCCGCGGCTCAGCCGCTCCACTCCTGCCACCACCGGCGCAGTGCCCACCCCCGGCTTGTGACGCTGAGCCCACCGTCAGCTCCCGAGTCCCCGGACCCTGGCGACTAACTGAGCAATGCCAGCGAGCCAGCCCAGGCAGCGATGGCCCCGCCCCCGATGGCGACGACAGACAGTTGCAGCACAACGGCTCACCTCCAGGCTCCAGCTTCCCGCTCAATGTTCCGCCTTCTGATGTATTTCCTGTTTCCGGACACGAGGGCGGGAGTCACTGAGCGGGAAAAGTTGGAGCCTGGTCGGAGGTGGTGAGGACGTGAGGTGAGCCATCGTTGCTGACGCCAACAGTTGTGCACTTATGCCAAATCGAAATCGGATTCCATGCAGGCAGGAGATCAGGAGAAGTGTCTCTCCCATCTAACGACGCTTGCGGACGGTGCAAGGATTGGAAATGTCTGCCTTCCTGAGAGGAATTTGGCCCAACAACATTAGTTGCTGGAGAAGCTGAGCAAGTAAGATCTTCTGGCTTGGAAGAGGCTGTTTCTAACATATCTAGGATATTTTCACATAGATCTGCAGATATTTCTCCTGATAAAAATTTGGATGGCAATAGCAGATTTAGCTAAAACACTGCTTCCAGTAATTAATTGTTATGATTCTGCCGGTTTGGCTGAGGGGGAGGGGGGACGTCTCTTCTGATTGGCTGCCAGGGGTTGTGCTGACGTCAGGGGATAGTACTTTAGCCTGCAGCTGAAGAGTTTCTCTGCTTTTGCGTTACTTACTTGGTGGTAACAGGAAAGCCTGATAGCTTTCTCTCAGAACGTGCTCTAGGTTCTGACAGGGATCTGTGTTGATTTAGAGTATTCTTTCCCTTCCCTCTGGGTTAGCTGCTGCTGTGTGTGTGTGTGTGCCTAGCTCTGCAATCAGGGTCAGCTGCTCCTTTGTTTAGTGGGGGCTGGGCATTGCTCAGCCTCCGGGGCTCTGGCTGAGAGCGTTCTCCTTTGTTTGTTTGTTTTAAGGATTTCTCTTCCCAGTGTCCCGGCTTGCTGGCTCAGTGAGTTTAACCCTTTGTGTACTGTGTGTATTGTATTCCTGCCTCTGCCAGTGTGTTTGTTGGATGGGTCCCACTCCCTCTCGGGAGGGGAAGCGTTCTCTCTGATTGTTTGTTGATTTATGGCACTCTCTCTGCTGGCTCCACAAGCTTAATCCTTTGTGTTCCGTGTGCCTCTGTCTACAGTGGGTTTGAGGCAAAGGCTTTCTGCCTTCCTTTTGTGTCTGGTTCCTCTGGCTTCTGCCTGGGGCTCCTACCCTGGTGGGGGGGGGGGGGGGTTGCTGTGTTAGTTCCCCTGTCCTGCGCTAGTCCCCTGCGTGGGCGTGGCCCGCTCTGGTCCTTTGTTTCCCCCTTTGCCCTATTGCTGGTGTTCAGCGTGTGTCTGGCATCTTGGGGCCCTCTGGGTTCTTTCACCCCTCCCTGTGTGTGATTGGGTTCCAGTTCAGCCGTGAGGCTCGCACGAGTGGCTCTGTGTGCGTGGGTTCCGGTTCGGCCGCGAGGCCCGCCTGTATGCCTATTTCCCTTCTTCCTGAGGAACTGTGGGGAGGGGTAACTTAGGGGGTCTTGTGTAGCTGGGGTGTGCGGTGGTGGGTCGGTCTCCCCTTGGCCTGGGTCGGCGCCTGCTGGCCTCGGCCAGGGCCCAAGGGCTCACGACCAACCCAACGGATTACATTAATGATATGACACCTCGAATTAATCATTTGGAAGCTAGACTGCAATCACAGGAAGAAAAGATTACTAAGCTAAAATCTGAGAATGGAAATCATGAAGTAGCAAAATCTGATATAAAGTAGGTACAATCAGTTCAAACTATTTTAGTAACTGATGTGGCTACTTGCCTCTCTGGTTTGATGGGTTACAGAGTAATAGGGGAATTTGAAAGTACTGGATCTTTTCTTAATATTTTCCCTTTATTCTCCTTTGTTATGAGAATTGGAACTACTAATTGTAGTGGACTTGAACTGAATAATTTCTGCGGAGGGGAGGTTTCATGATAGCATTGTGCTTATTATTTCAATCAGTTTTTTTGTACAAGTTTACCTTCATTTGTCTTTATTTGAAATTTCATAAATTAAAAAAATTTCTAAAAATGGAATAATCTTATAAATGGGGTGGAGCTAGGGTGGGGGCGGAGCTAGGGTGGGGCAGGGCTAGGGTGGGGCCCCACCAAATTGGTCTGCATAGGGCCCCGCACTTGCTAAGACCGGCCCTGGGTGTAGATATCCAGTTTCACGAATCACAGCCAGGACTAAGGAGTAGGGAAACACACTCCTCTCCTGCTGACTCTGCCGCCCAGGTTGCTCCCCCCCCCCCCCCCCCCCGCTGTATTGTCAGAGCATGGCTGTGTCAGAGAACATGAGTGCAGGGAAGGTCAACCGCTCCCTCCCTCCCTTTACATTTAAAGCAACACCAGGGACTTGCATCTCTGCCTGTCTCTGCTTATTCTCTCCCTTCGCTGGAGAACTAGCATTAAATAGCCCTTGCGAGTGGAAATCGTAAAACTGGTGTACAGAGAAATGGGAGTTACTTGATGCTTTTCTTCACAACTGACCTCTTCTGTAGCCCCTATTTTCCACACTGCTGCTGCTGCCAGTTAAAAATAAAGCACAGGACTCAGACTCAGACTTGCTGACCTGAACATGTATACCCTGGAGGAAAGGAGAAACAGGGGTGATATGATACAGACGTTCAAATATTTGAAAGGTATTAATCCGCAAACAAATCTTTTCCGGAGTTGGGAAGGCGGTAGAACGAGAGGGCATGAAATGAGATTGAAGGGAGGCAGACTCAAGAAAAATGTCAGGAAGTATTTTTTCACGGAGAGAGTAGTGGATGCTTGGAATGCCCTCCCGCGGGAGGTGGTGGAAATGAAAACGGTAACGGAATTCAAACATGCGTGGGATAAGCATAAAGGAATCCTGTTCAGAAGGAATGGATCCTCAGGAGCTTAGTCAAGATCGGGAGGCGGGGCTGGTGGGTGGGAGGCAGGGATAGTGCTGGACAGACTTGTACGGTCTGTGCCAGAGCTGGTGGTTGGGAGGCAGGGCTGGTGGTTGGGAGGTGAGGATAGTGCTGGGCCAACTTATATGGTCTGTGCCACAGCCGGTGGTTGGGAGGAGGGGCTGGTGGTTGGGAGGCGGGGATAGTGCTGGGCAGACTTATACGGTCTGTGCCAGAGCCAGTGGTGGGAGGCGGGGCTGGTGGTTGGGAGGCGGGGATAGTGCTGGGCAGACTTATACGGTTTGTGCAGAGCCGGTGGTGGGCAGCGGGACTGGTGGTTGGGAGGCAGGGATAGTGCTGGACAGACTTGTACGGTCTGTGCCAGAGCCGGTGGTGGGCAGCGGGACTGGTGGTTGGGAGGCAGGGATAGTGCTGGACAGACTTATACGGTCTGTGCCAGAGCTGGTGGTGGGAGGCGGGGCTGGTGGTTGGGAGGCGGGGATAGTGCTGGGCAGACTTATACGGTCTGTGCCCTGAAGAGCACAGGTACAAATCAAAGTAGGGTATACACAAAAAGCAGCAAATATGAGTTATCTTGTTGGGCAGACTGGATGGACCGTGCAGGTCTTTTTCTGCCGTCATCTACTATGTTACTATATGTTACTTTCAGAAGCCAACAACACTCTTTCTACACATTCACTCTGCAGGGGAGAAGAGAATCGATGGATGGCAAAAGGGGGGGCAGGGGATAGAGGAGCATCGCTGGGTAGCTGGAGGGGGCGCAGGGGAGACAGGAGAATAGCTGGGTGGATGGAGGGGGGCAGGGGAGAGATAACAGTCACACACACATTCACTCTCACAGACATACTCACACCCAGACTCAATCTCTCTCTCTCTCTCTCACACACACACACACACGCACACACACTGTGCTGCCAACCACGCAGAGGGGGGAGAGGCAGGGGGTCCTGAGACCACAAGGGAGGGAGGGGAGCGCAGAAGGGGAGGGGGTCCTGAGACCTGAGAGGGGGGAGGGGGTCCTGAGGGGACAGGTGTGTCACACACACACTCTCACAGTGTCTTCCTCTCTCTCACTATGTCTCACACTGTATCACATTCACTCCCTATGTGTCACACAGTCACTCACACACACCCTCGGTCTCATACACTCTCTCGGTCTCACAGAGAGTCTGTGTATCGCACACATACTCTCTCACACTCTGTCTCACACACACACACACTCTCTCACACACAGTGTATCTGTGTGAAACACACTCTCTCACACTCACTGTGCCTCACATACTCATTCGAACAATCACACAGTCATCCTCATACACACATTTGCACCCAGACTCACTCTGTCACACACTCGCACATTCACTCGCTCTCTCTCACACACTCACTCCCACACACACTCTCACATACACACTCCAAGACCAAGCTTGCTAGCACTCGTTTCATTTGTGTCAGAAACGGGCCTTTTTCACCCTACACCCCCTCTCCCAAGTCACCACCGCTCCCCCCTCTCCCTCTGCCCAGCAACTTTCCCTCCAGTCCCGCCCACACACACACCCAACAGACCTGCCGTGCCACTCCGATCTCTGCCCCAAGCTGCAGTACCGGACCAACAAAAACATCAGCTTTGTGTAAACAGCTCTGCAGCCGCGCCTCCTCTGTGGATGGAGACAGTTGCTGGCCGCACGGAGAGGAGGGAGCAGCGGCGGTGACTTGGTGAGGGCGAGGGGGACAGTGGCAGCACAGACATCGGGGGGGGGGGGGGGGAAGCGGTGCTAGCGCCCGTTTCATTCCTCTCTGAAACGGGCCTTTCACACTAATATATATATTTTTTGTTTTTGTTACATTTGTACCCCACACTTTCTCACTCATAGCTGGCTCAATGTTACTATTATATACAGGTACTAGATTGATATGTTTTTGTCAATTTTGCATTAAAATTAATAAAAAAATGATTTAAACATAAAAATGCTGACTGCCATGGGCTGAATAATCTCACGTTCTTACTTTATAACAGCTGTACCATCAGTTCTGTCCAAAGCAACAATGACCTTGCGTTGTCTATTGTCACTCCTATTTGAGTGTAACCTGAAGAAGGAATGGGTGATAAGGCAAAGCTTATTTGATTTTGTTTCATTGCACCCTGGAAGTCATGTGTTTGCTATGTCATAAGCTTATTCCTGGGATAAGGAGCAGAAAATCTGTTTTACTCTTTTGGGATCTTGCCAGGTACTTGTGGCCTGGATTCACCACTGTTGGAACCAGGATTTATTTTTATTTAATTACAATTGTACCCCACGCTTTCCCACCCATAGCAGGCTCAATACGGCTTATATATTATATACAGGTACTTATTTGTATCTGAGGCAATGGAGGGTTAAGTGACTTGCCCAGAGTCACAAGGACCTGCAGTGGGAATTGAACCCAGTTCCCCAGGATCAAAGTCCACCACCCTAACCACTAGGCCACTTCTCCACTCCGATACTCTCCACTCCGATACTGGGCTTGATGGACCTTCAGTCTTCCTTGTATTGCAATGCTTATGTATGAATGTACTTATAAGATCATTGAAGGACTTTTTGATAATTCAAAATCTCTGACATTTGTTTCTGTCTTTTTTTTTTTTTTTACCAATCACGTCATGCAGTATTTGGTAAGTTTTGTTCAGTTAGTAACATATGAATTTTAGGGGTGGGCAATTAATGTGTTAATAACACTATTAGGGCCTCTTTTACTAAGCAGCGGTAATCCTAACACGGGCAACAGCCTGGCGGTATTTCCCACCCCTAGTGTGCTGTCATATTTATTTTTGTAGCACCGGGGTGTATTAGGTGGTAATCAGTTACTGCCGTGTGGCAATGGTAAAAGGAGGCCTTAGCACACGTGAAAAACACGCAGCGATGCCAGCACAAGCCCCCTTTTGCCGCAGCTTGGTAAAAGGGTCCCTTAAAGCATTAATGTTTTAATACTGTCAAGCTGAGGCTATTGTGAAGATGAAGCTCCCACCTCAGGATCCCACGTCCCTCTTTCACTCAGGGTGAGCTGGTTCTCAGTATGCAGATTGTATGCAAATTATTCTACTACCCCTTTCTGCTCAGGGTGACCTGCTTCTCAAAGGCAAACACAGTCAGGTCTCACCAACAGGATATTCTCTTACAAATCTTTTATTCCCCCTTCCTGGGGCACACTTCTTCCAGCTTAAACATTTCTTCCTAGTCAGTTCAATCTTCCAGCTTAAGCACCTGGACACTCAGTCCTTCCTTGTAACATGAACACCCCAGTCCTTCCTTGTAACCCGGACACCCAGTCCGTCTTTGTAACACACAGTTCTTATCCCTGGCACTCTAGGGCCTTCTTACCCCAGCCAGCTTCCTTGCTTTGCACACAGTTCACCACCAGTCCAAAGGGCTCAGCCAGTACTTCACATGGGGACCTCCTGCTTCAGCTACCAGCTCTCTTCTTCCGCTGCTAGCTCTCTTCTCCCCCTCACCACTCAGGTGGGGTATTAAGTGTTTAATGGCCAAACAGGACCCAGCCCATAACCTGCTGCACCTGTTTCCACCTCCAGGACCCTCCCCGGTCCTAGCGACCTCCAGCTATACCTCCCCTTACTGGCTCCCTTCAGCGACTCACCCAGCCCTTCTCCCTGGACATTTTAGGGGAACAGCGCCCTCTAGGGGCCTAACCAGGGTAGGACAGCCTCTCACTTCTCACAATACATAATATGTTTTTTGATGCTGCCTGTTTTTTTTAAATTCTGACCCACCCATCCCCCACACTTACCTCTACGGCAGGGCTCAGGAATTTTTCTCCTTCCTCAGAGCTGCCTCAAACTCCTTCTCTCCCCCTGGACGGACAGGCTCTGCAGATACAGGAAGGTGGGGAAGGTTTTGTGAGACTTGAAACCCCGAGACTTCCCCAACTTCCTGCACTGTGTGACTGAAGTATCTGCAGAGCCCAACCACTGTGCAGGGGAAGACAAGGAGTTTGGGGCAACGCCAAGCCCGAGCCCTGGAAACAGGATACTGGGCTTGATGGACCTTCAGTCTTTCCCTGGATGGCAATTCTTATGTATGAATGGACTTATGAGATCATTGAAGGACATTTTGATAATTCAAAATCTCTAACATTTCATTCTCTCTCTTTATTTATTTATTTAGATTTTTACGAAAGAAAATCACATCCTGCAGGATCTGGTAAGTTTTATTCAGTTAACAACGCCAAGCTCGAACCCTACTGTCACGGAGTTCAAAAATGCGTGGGATATGCATAGAGGAATCCTGTGCAGAAGGAATGGATCCTCAGAAGCTTAGCTGAAATTGGGTGGCGGAGCAGTTGGGGGAAGAGGGGGTGGTGGTTGGGAGGCGAGGATAGGGGAGGGCAGACTTATACAGTCTGTACCAGAGCCGGTGATGGGAGGCGGGACTGGTGGTTGGGAGGCGGGAAATACTGCTGGGCAGACTTATATGGTCTGTGCCCTGAAAAGGACAGGTACAAATTCAAGGTAAGGTATACACATATGAGTTTGTCTTGGGCAGACTGGATGGACCATGCAGGTCTTTTTCTGCCGTCATCTACTATGTTACTGAATGAAGGCTGGTCATTGCGGCATGAGAGAAACTGGGGGAGAGGAAGGGGAAGGGGGTATGAGAGAAACTGGGTGAAGGCTGTTTGAAACTTTATTCTTTAATGCCCAAAATGCTGTGATTAAAATTTTTCATCACACGATTAATCACAATTAAAATTTTATCATTGTCCACCCCTAATATAATTTTTATATCATTGTACTTATTTCTCTTATCTGAGATCTGATCATTGTTCATCTTTATTTTAATGCAGATTGGTGGATGGAATTTGGCAGATATACAGGTAACTGAATCTGATATACAATAATTATACCAAACCACCAAGTTTCCTAGAGCGTCCAAGAGGTTAGGCTCGTTAGCGTCTTTAATGTGTGTTAACTATGTATGTGCATTAACCCTATATGTGCCTACAATATCCCTATATGCGCTTATTACTACTACTACTACTACTACTATTTAGCATTTCTATAGCGCTACAAGGCGTACGCAGCGCTGCACAAACATAGAAGAAAGACAGTCCCTGCTCAAAGAGCTTACAATCTAATAGACAATAATAATAAAGCAAGCAAATCAATTAATATGTAGAGGAAAGAGGAGAGGAGGTTAGGTGTTAATTTTGGGCTCGTTAAAAATGCTAACGCACCTTAGTAAACAGGGCCCTTAATCTGGTCAAAATGGAATAAACATATTTAATCTGATGACCAGATTAAGATAAGAAACGTTTCCATCTGAATGATACAGTAGAATTTGCTTCTGGAAATGGCCACCAAGCATCCAGTGGATGAGTTGGAAGCTACATGTACCAATCGTAAGAGAAAGAAGCATGTGATGTGTCTTAATGACAAACTAGGTGTGTTGGATAAGCTTCATTCCGGCATGTCTGTTTCTGCCATTGGCCACAAGTTAAAGTTTAATGAATCAACAATCCAAAACATCCAGAGTGGCCAAGAGGGATACACTAAATGGCATTTTATCATTGCCTCCAAAAGCTGCTTGCAAAATGGAATAAACATATTTAATCTGATGACCACCAAGCATCCAAGGGGTGAGTTACAAGCTACATGTACCAATCGTAAGAAAAAGAAACGTGATGTGTTTTAATGACAAAATAGGTGGTTAAATTTGTGGATAATGCAAATTGTGGGTTAAAAACAAAAGCACTGTGGACAGCATTGCTATGAAGATGAAAGCCAAACAGATTTATAAATACGCCACCTAGTGTTGATGAGACCGGCTTGTTTTACAAAGAGGCTGGTAAATGGATATATATAACGAAAATGGCAGCCATAGCCCCTGGTTTTAAGGTATTTAAAGATCATGAGGGGCATAATCGAACAGGGATGACCATCTCTAAGGGCACCCATCTGTAAGGACATCCTGGGAAAGGGGGGGGGACCGCTATTATCGAAACAAGATGGGCGCCCATCTTTCGTTTAGATAATACGGTTGGGGACGCCCAAATCTCAACATTTAGGTCAACCTTAGAGGGTCGTCCTTAGAGATGGTCGTCCCCGGTTTTCGGAGATAATGGAAACCGAGGACGCCCATCTCAAAAATGACCAAATCCAAGGCATTTGGTCGTGGGAGGAGCCAGCATTCGTAGTGCACTGGTCCCCTCACATGCCAGGACACCAACTGGGCGCCCTAGGGTGCACTGCAGTGGACTTCACAAATTGCTCCCAGGTACATAGCTCCCTTAACTTCAGTGCTGAGCCCCCCCAAACCCACTCCACACAACTGTGGGGCACCTACATGTGGGTACAGTGGGTTTCGGGTGGGTTTGAAGGGCCTCAATATTACCACCACAAGTGTAACAGGTAGGGGGGGAGGTGCCTGGGTCCGCCTGCCTGAAATGCACTGCACCCACCAAAAACTGCTCCAGGGACCTGCATACCGCTGTCAGGAGCTGAGTATGACATTTGAGGCTGGCCATTTTCACTACTTGATTTTTAGATGTTTTCAGTAACACGTCCAAAGTTGGATTTAGACGTCATATCGAAGATGCCCCTCTATGTTTCTCTGATTTTTGTTATGTGTTGTCCAATGCAGGACCCAAACCCTGTATTTTCTTCTATAAGGATATGAATTCACTTTTCACGGTTTTGAGGAAAAATTGTTATAGCTGGAACCTAACCCCAGTTTCCAATAAGTACATTTTTTGGTATTCGTAAATTTGTGGTTTGTGATCTTTCTGGAGAGCCATACTATCATGAATACCAAGAATGGACTGTACATCCAAATTTAAAGCAAAATAAATTTTGTAAACAACAGACTGGTCTCAGCCTCCATCTTCTGGAAAATCCTGAAATTTAGAAACAGCTAGTGCAGTGGGCTGTGTCTCTTCTGGAATGGGATAAGAACACTGGACCTGGGGGTGGGGGAGGAGAAGAAGATGTGCTGGACCTGGGGTGAGGGAGATGGAGATATCATGGACCTTGGAGCAGTGGTGTGCTGGTAAATTTTTAACAACAGGCTCTCTCCCCGGTCCATCTCGGCGTCCCCCCCCCCCCCCCCGTCCACCTCTGTGCCCCCCCCCCACCCACTGCTGCGCCCCCCCAAAATTGCAGAGACTGGCCATAGCCGGGGGGAGGGGGCAATGCATTACTCTCTCCAGGAAAAAAAATTAAATGATCCCAGGTTCCAATCTAATTCATGTTTAATTTGGGATAAAATGCCATAAATAAGTAAATAAATATAAACTTTTAACGTTCAGCACCTGATTCTCAAAGTGGACATATTCCAAACACTATAATGAAAATAAAATTATTTTTTTCTACCTTTGTTGTCTGGTGACTTTGTTTCTCTGATCATGCTGGTCCAGTATCTGATTCTGCTGCTCTCTATCTGTTCCCTTGACTCCGTTTCCAGGGCTTCCTTTCCATTTATTTCTTTTCTTTCCTCCTTTCTTCTTCATTTCTGGTCCTCCGCAGACTTGACTGTCCAGTGGATCTAGCTTCTTCCTATTTTCTCCATCCATGTACAGTTTCTCTCCTCAATTCATTTTCCCTCATCTAATCTCCTTCCTCTATCTTCCCTCCATGTCCAGCATTTCTTCTCTCTCCCTTCCCTCCCCTCCATCCATGTCCAGAATTTTCTCTTGCTCCTCCCCTCCATCCATGTCCTGAAACTCTCCCTCTCCCCTGCCCCCCTCTCCCCATCCATGCCCAGCAAGTCTCTCCCCTGCCCCCTCTCCCCATCCATTCCCATCAAGTCTCTCCACTGCCCCCCTCTACCCATCCATGCCCAGCAAGTCTCTCCCCTGCCCCCTCTCCCAATCCATGCCCAGCAGGTCTCTCCCCTGCCCCCTCTCCCCATCTCATGCCCAGCAATGTCTCTCCCCTGCCCCCTCTCCCCATCCATGCCCCAGCAAGTCTCTCCCTGCCCCCTCTCCCCATCCATGCCCAGCAAGTCTCTCCCCTGCCCCCCTCTCCCCATCCATGCCCAGCAGGTCTCTCCCCTGCCCCCCTCTCCCCATCCATGCCCAGCAAGTCTCTCCCCTGGCCCCTCTCCCCATCCATGCCCAGCAAAGTCTCTCCCCTGCCCCCCTCCCCATCCATGCCCAGCAAGTCTCTCCCCTGCCCCCCTTCCCATCATGCCCAGCAATCTCTCCCCTGCCCCCCTTCCCCATCCATACCCAGTGATTCTCCTCCCTCCCCTCCCCTGCCCTTCCCTCCCCGCTCCCAAACATGTCCTAGCCAACGATGTCCTTCACCCCCACCCTCCCTCTCCCACTCCCATCTGTCTTTTTTAATTACCTCTGTACGAAGCCCACATATTTAAAGCCCTGCTGCGGTGCAGGCCGTCTCTCAGGCTTCCCCGCTTGCTTCGGTGATGTTCGTTGCCCTTAGTCCCGCCTTCGCGGAATAAAGGACATGACATCAGAATGCGTCAGAAGATGGGGACTAAGGGCGCGAAAGTCACCGAAGCAAGCAGGGGAAGCCTGGAGAGACGGCCCTGCACGCTGCAGGGCTCTTAAATAGCGGTTTTCGATTGAGGTAATTTAAAAAGTCAGATGGAGCGGGAGCAGGAGGGTGGGGGCGAAGGACATCGTTTCACATGTTTCGGAGTGGCAGGGGAGGTAAGCATGGCCTGTGATGGCGCCCTCCCGCCATACTTACCTCCCCTAATGGAGCCGGCTCGCCCCCAACATCAACTGGCTCGCAAGAGCTGTCAAAATTTAACAATCGGCTCTTGCGAGCCAGCACACCACTGCCTTGGAGTGGGGGGGAGATGCACCTTTATTGGTGTTATATAGTCAGGGCTCTTTATTTTTATTCTATATTTTGGGTGGAAGGCTGGGTCAGGTGCCGGCTGCAGAAGAGGGTTGTCGGCGACGGAGCTGGTAGGCAGTTGGGGACTGGGTCGGGGAGGGGGGCTCAGAGGGATCAGGGGACTGGGTCAGGGAGGGGGGACTCAGATGGGAGAAGGGGCTGGAATTGGGGTCTGAGAAGGGGGCAGGAGGGAGAATGGGGCTATGCCTGGGACAGGTGGAGAATGATTTTGGGGCTGAAAAGGGGGACCCTAATGCAAAGCATGTGATGAAGGGGGTCGGAACTGGGGGTTGAAAAGGAGGGTAGTGGGATAAGGGAGCCAGTACTGGGAACTGAGGGCTGAAAAGGGGCTGGGGCTGAAACTGTGGGGACTGGGGGCTGAAAAGGGGACAGGGAGAAGTGGCTAGGGCTGAAGCTCGGCACTGGTGGGAGAAAATGGCTGGGGCTGAAACTAGGGACTGGTGTGGGGACTTGGGGGCTAAAAAAAGGGGGGCAGGGAGAACTGGCTGGGGCTGAAGCTCGGGACTGGTGGACAAAAGGGCTAGGGCTGAAACTGGGGATTGATAGGATAGTGGGCCTGAAAAGGGGGGCAGGTGGGAGATGTGGGCTAGGGCTGGAATTAGGGCAGCTGGGATAATGGGGCTAGAACTGGGGGCCGAAAAGAGGGGGCAGAGAGAGAGAGAGGGGATAGATCCTGGATGAAGGGTGGCGAGAGGGAGGGCAGACCCTGGATGGAAGGGGAGAGCGAGAGGAGAGGACAGACCCTGGATGGATGGGAGAGGGAGGACAAATGGTAGATTGAAGGGGCAGAGAGAGGGGAGAGAGAGAGGGCAGATGGTGGATGGAAGGGAGAAATAGGGCAGATGTGGACTGGAAAGGGCAGGGAGAGAGGGCAGACATTGAATGGAGAGGACAGCAGAGAGGGCAGACACTGGATGGCAGAGAGAGGAGAGGCGAAGACAGATGCTGGATGGAAGGAAGACAGTGAAAAGAAGATGAGGAAAGCAGAAACCAGAACAACAAACTGTAAATAAATATATATTTTATTTTTTGCTTTAGGATAAAGTATTATTGTAGTTGTGTTAATAAATGTTTATAAATAGAACATGTAAATAAGGTAATCTTTTTATTGGACCAATTTTAATACATTTTGACTAACATTTCGGAGAACAAAACCCCCTTCCTCAGTCAGGATAGGATACTGTAACAGCACTATACTGTACTGACCCAAGGACGGAGGTTTTGGCCTCTGAAAGCTAAATGTATTAGTCCAATAAAATGGTATTATTTTATTTTCTGTATTTGTTTTATTTCTATTTGTTTAATTTATAATAGTGGTGATGGTATTTACTATTAGTTTTTTCAAATTTACTCCACTGTCTTTATATTTTGCACAGTACTAGGGGACAGTTTCTGTTTCTGTGGTGTTGCATTGTCTGCAGAGTCTGGCATCGGGGGTTCAGTTTAATTTTTGTCTAAATAGAAAGTTTATGATTACTTATTCTATAGTGGATTAGGGTGTATCTGTGTTTGAAAAAGACATGGCTTTCAATTGCATTGACTGTGCAGGATTGACGATCTGTACTATTCTGTCTGGTTTCGCTTGGGGGGGGGGGGGGGGGGTGGTAAAAAAAGGTCGGGCCCGGGAGTCAAGTATGCTAGCTACGCCACTGGCAGGAGCAGCCAATGAAGGTTAGAGCTGGGTATGTGAGGAGCCAATGAGGGTTAGCGGTGGGTGTGTGATAAGCTAATGAGAAGTGTTTGCTCATGTTTATTAATGTGTCTCCTCTCTGCAGTAAATGTGACTCTGGATCCTGAAACTGCTGGTCCTGGTCTCGTCCTGTCTGAAGATCGGAAAAGTGTCAGAATGGGATACACAGGACAGAATGTGCCGGACACTCCTCAGAGATTTAATAATGATCCCTGTGTGCTGGGGAGTGAGGGCTTCACCTCAGGGAGACATTACTGGGAGGTGGGGGTGGAGGTGGATTCTTTCTGGATATTGGGAGTGTGTAAAAACTCTGTGAGGAGGAAGGGGGGGATCACACTGTCACCTGGGGAAGGATTCTGGACTGTGAAGCTGTCCTATGTACATGGATACCTTGCCCTCACCTCGCCTGAGACCCAGCTCCCCCTGAGAAAGAGACTCCGGGCAGTGGGGATTCTGCTGGACTACGAGGCAGGAAAGGTCTCGTTTTATGATGCAGAGAATAAATCTCATCTCTTCACCTTCACCGACACCTTCACAGGGAAACTCCGACCCATCTTTGGGACTAATTCTAAATTTCCTCTGAGAATCCGCCTGGTACCAGATTAACGTTCCCAGAGTCTCTCTCTCTCCTACACACCTGTAAGAAATACTGGTCTTCAAAATAAAAATAATTCTTCAAAATTACTTGTCTTGCTATCTGATTGAGAAGGAGCACTGACAGCTCACAGGCTTGTAGATGCTTGTCTATCAGGTGTACTACTACTTAACATTTCTAGAGCGCTACTAGGGTTACGCAGCGCTGTACAGTTTAACAAAGAAGGACAGTCCCTGCTCAAAGGAGCTTACAATCTAAAGGACGAAATGTCAAGTTGGGGCAGTCTAGATTTCCTGAATAGAGGTAAAGTGGTTAGGTGCCGAAGGCAACATTGAAGAGGTGAGTTTTGAGTAAGGATTTGAAGATGGGCAGAGAGGGGGGCCTGGCGTATGGGCTCAGGGAGTTTATTCCAAGCATGGGGTGAGGCGAGGCAGAAAGGGTGGAGCCTGGAGTTGGCGGTGGTGGAGAAGGGTACTGAAAGGATGGATTTGTCTTGAGAGCGGAAGGTTACGGGTAGGAACGTAAGGGGAGATGAGAGTAGAGAGGTAAGGAGGGGCTGCAGATCGAGTGCATTTGTAGGTTAGTAGGAGAAGCTTGAACTGTATGCGGTACCTTACGGAAACCAGTGAAGTGACTTGAGGAGAGGGGTGATATGAGTATATCGGTCCAGGCGGAAGATAAGGCGCGCAGCAGAGTTCTGAACGGATTGAAGGGGGGGGGATAGATGGCTAAGTAGGAGGCCAGTGAGGAGTAGGTTGCAGTAGTCAAGGCGAGAGGTAATGAGAGAGTGGATGAGAGTTCGGGTGGTGTGCTCAGAGAGGAAAGGGCGAATTTTGCTAATGTTATAGAGGAAGAAGCGACAAGTCTTGGCTATCTGCTGAATATGTGCAGAGAAGGAGAGGGAGGAGTCGAAGATGACTCCGAGGTTGCGGGCAGATGAGACGGGGACAATGAGGGTGTTATCAACTGAGATGGAGAGTGGAGGGAGAGGAGAACGTGGGTTTGGGAGGGAAGACAATAAGCTCGGTCTTGGCCATGTTCAGTTTCAGGTGGTGGTTGGACATCCAGGCAGCAATGTCGGATAGCAGGCCAATACTCTGGCCTGGGTTTCCGTAGTGATGTCTGGTGTGGAGAGATAAAGCTGGGTGTCGTCAGCATAAGATGATATTGGGAAACCATGAGATGAGATCAGGGAGCCCAGGAAGAGGTGTAGATTGAGAAGAGAAGGGGTCCAAGAACAGATCCCTGAGGAACTCCAACAGAGAGGCGGGATGGGGTGGAGGAAGAACCATGAGAATGTAGCTCTGAAGGTACGGTGGGAGAGATAAGAGGGAGAACCAGGAGAGGACAGAGCCCTGGAACCCAGTGTGGCAAGAAGTAAATTGTGATTGACAGTGTCAAAGCGGCGGATAGGTTGAGGAGGATGAGGATGGAATAGTGACCTTTGGATTTGGCAAGGAAAGTCATTGCAGACTTTAGATAGTGCCGTTTCTGTCGCGTGTAGGGGCGAAAGCCGGATTGAAGCGGATCGAGGATGGCATGAGAGGAGAGAAAATCAAGGCAACGGCTGTGAACGGCGCATTCAAGTATCTTGGAGAGGAAGGGTAGGAGGGAGATGGAGCGGTAGTTGGAGGGACAAGTAGGGACAAGTGGTGGTTTTTGAGGAGTGTTGTGACAACAGCATGCTTGAAGGTGTCAGGGACAGTTGCAGTGGAGAGAGAGAGGTTGAGGATATGACAGATGGGGGGGGGGAGGGTGACAGTAGGAGAGATGGTGTTAAGTAAGTTGGTGGGGATGGGGTCAGAGGGACAGGTGGTGCATTTCGAGGAGGAAAGAAGGTAGGTGGTTTCCTCTTCGGTGATGTCAGGAAAAGAGGAGAAGGAGGCCTGGGTTGGTTGATTGAGGGAGTGGGTTATAGGGTGAAGAGGAGGAGAAGTTTGGTGGTGAATTCGAGGTTGATCTTCTGCACCTTGTCGCGGAAGTAGTCAGACAGTGATTGAGGAGAGAGTGAGGGGGGGGGGGTGCGAGCGGAGAGCACTTTGAGGAGGGAGTTAAGGGTGGCGAAGAGACGACGAGGGTTAGAGCTGAGGGAATTAGTCAATTGGGTGTAATAGTCCTGTTTGGCGAGAAATAGGGAGGACTGGAAGGAGGATAGCATGAATTTGTAATGAATGAAATCGGTATGGGTGCGAGATTTCCTCCAGAGGCGTTCAGCCGATCGGGCGCAGGAGCGAAGGTATCGGGTGCAAGTGGTTAGCCAGGGCTGGGGATTAGTACGCCTTGTGGGACGGGAGATAGATGGTGCAAGGGTGTCCAGAGCAGAGGAGAGAGTGGCATTGTAAGTGGAGACGGCTTTGTCGACAGACTCGGAGAACATGATGGAAGGGAGGAGATTAGAAATACTACAGGATAAAGTGGGAGAGTCGACAGCCTGGAGATTCCTGGAAGTAGTGGTTAGTGTTGGGCGGGACTGAGGGGGAGGGTGATGAAGTGTGAAGGTGATCAGGTGATGGTCAGAGAGAGGAAGAGCTGAGGCGCAGAAATTGGAGGGAGAGCAGGTAGAGGAGAGGACGAGGTCTAGACAGTGGCCAGATTGGTGAGTGGGGATGGTGGAACTCAGTTGGAGGTTGAAGGAGGAGGTTAGAGTGAGGAACTGAGAAGAGTATGAGTCGGATGGGTATCAGTGTGTATGTTAAAGTCTCCAAGAATGAGGGATGGGGATGAGGGCTGAAGAAAAAACGGAGAGCCAGGCATCGAAGTGGTAAGAAGGAAGCGCGAGACTTATCAGGGGGGCGGTAAATGACTGCAACTCTGAGTGGTAGCGGGTAGAATAGACGGATGGAGTGAACTTCAAAGGATGGGAAGCAGTGAGACTGCGGTAGGAGGAGAGGTTGAAAACTGCAGGAGGGCAAAAGTAGTAACCCGACGCCGCCACCACGGCCAGTTGGATGGGGAGAATGGGAGAAAAGATAACCTCCATTGCATAGGGCTTGCGACTGAGGCAGAGTCATCAGGGTGAGCCAGGTTCAGTTAGGGCGAGCAGTTGAAGGGAACTGGGAGATGAAGAGATCATGGGTGAAGGAAAGTTCGTTGCAGACCGAGCGGGCATTCCACAGGGCACACGAGAAGGGGAGGGAGGAGGGGAATAGAGATGAGATTGGAGACATCGCGGAAACGTTTGCATGGATAGGACGAGGACAGGTGGTGGGGGGACCTGGATTGGGATTGATGTCTCCGGCAGATAGCAGGAGAAGGAGCAGGAGGGTGCGGAGGAGGGTGGGTGGAGGTAGGGCGATGAAGGTGACCGAAGACGGGATGAGCTTAGTAGGAATGGGGATGGACTAATGGCAGGAAGGAAGTGTTGAAGGTTGAGGGCTAGGAGGCAGGGGGGGAGGTGAGATGGTGAGGGACGGGGGTGGTGTAGGGTAATGCAATAGTGAGCAGAATGGGAGAGGACATGGATGGGCAATGAGTTCCTGCGGTAGACAGAGGTAGGGGGAGGGAGAAAAGATTAGGAAGGGACAGGGCAATGAAGAGAATGTGTATAGGGACCATGGTCAGGAGGTAGGCAGGTGATGGGTGGGTTGGTAGGCAGATGGGTTAATGGGCTGGTAGGCAGGCAAGCAGGTAGGCGGGGAGGGAGTTAGGTAGTTGTGCAGGCTAGAGGGCAAGCGGCAGGTGGGAGGGTAAGCTTACGTCAGAGGAGGGCGGGCCCAGGAAGAACAGAGGGACGTCGGAGAAGGCAGCACTGATCGCCGATCAGCAGTTCTTGCCCGTGCAGCGCCTTCACACAGAGGTGAGAGGTGCTGCGCGGGCCGGTAAAGCGGAGAGGGGTCCGGTAGAGGGGGGAGCGCAGTGACAAGCTCAGGGGGCGGGGCACGGGGGCGGAGGATGGTGGGAGGCGGAGCTGTGGGAGAAGGAGAAAAACAGAGAGAGGAAGGGAGGGGGACCGGGCCTGCTAAACTTTGGTTTTTTTTGTTTGTTTATTTATTATTTAATACTGTGCATAAGAAGGGAGCAGCGGCGACCTCGGGGGGGGGGGGGGTGGGGCGGGGCAAGGCCGTCCATGCAGGACGCTCCTGACGAGCGCCCGTGCCCCCTCCCAGTCCTTTTTTGATTTTGTTTTCATTTCATTTCTATTGTTTGCAGAGGGAAGCGGGGAGCCACATGTTTGTGTTCTTTATTTTGTTTTTCAACATGCCAGCTTGGAATTTTAAGGTGCAGGGGGAAGCGGGGGAGATGAGAGCTCAGGCCTTTACGATTGCTCTGACCATACGTTTAATATGTCGCGGTAAATGATTCGGTTGTAATCGTCGGTATTGTTAGTGCATCCCGAATCGTCCACATTACAATAGTAGTTACTCGTTTGTATTCCGTTTTCGTTAGCTGCCTGCTTCGTCGGAAAAAGGCCTTTAATGCAAGCAACGGTTAGGAATTTCTTCGTTAAAGAGTCGTTAAAGGGTTGTTAAGGTTTAGTGCATCTGGGCCTGAATCTGATATATAACTAATTATTCCAAACCATCAAATCCACTAATGTGTCCTTTGACTGTGATCTCGCTATACAGACACCTACTGTCAGTGTTAGGGGTCATTTTCATCCCTGTGATAGAGGAGACAATGTGTGTTTCCCCTGATCAGGGTCAGGGAGTGATCCCTCTGGTTCAGACCTGGCAAGTTTCCCACATTCCCAGGACTTTTCACCAAATAATACAGTACAGTTTGCTTCTGGAAACAGTCACCAAGAGGGGCATTTCGAAAGGGACATCCAAGGTTTTATTTGGATATCCTTGCAAAATGTCCCCACCCGTATTTTCAAACAAGATGGACGTTTGTTCGATAATACGGTCAGGGATGTCCAAATCCTTAAATTTAGTCGTCCCTAGACTTGGTCATTTGTGATTTTCGGCGATAATGGAAACCAAGGACATTCATCTCAGAAATGACCAAATGCAAGCCATTTTGCGGCATCGCAAGAAGAGGAGGGAGACAGGCTACCCTCTCTCCTCCAACCCACAAGGTAGGGGGGGAAGGGGAGACTGGATCACTGGACCACCAGGGACGCTTTGCTGGGGGACTATGGGGGCTGGAGACTTGAGGAGAGGGGTGATATGAGCATATCGGTCCAGGCGGAATATAAGATGTGCAGCAGAGTTCTGCACAGATTGAAGGGGGGATAGATGGTTAAGTGGGAGGCCAGTGAGGAGTAGGTTGCAGTAGTCAAGGCAAGAGGTAATGAGAGAGTGGACGAGAGTTCTGGTGGTGTGCTCAGAGAGGGAAAGGGCGAATTTTTGCTGATGTTAAAGAGAAAGCTATCTGCTGGATATGCCCAGAGAAGGAGAGGGAGGAGTTGAAGATGACTCTGAGGTTGCGGGCAGATGAGACGGGGAGGATGAGGGAGTTATCGACTGATGATAGAGAGTGGAGGGGAGAGGAGAAGTGGGTTTTGGTGGAAAGACGATAAGCTCGGTCTTGGCCATGTTCAGTTTTAGGTGGCGGTTGGACAACGAGGCAGCAATGTCGGATAAGCAGGCCGATACTTTGGCCTGGGTTTCCGCAGTGATGTCTGGTGTGGATAGATAAAGCTTACAGTTTCCCCAAACCCCCAGTGTTGGCAGGTGGCTCCAGTGGACTTCATGGTAGTAAGTATAGATTATTTTCAGGTTCAGAGATTCACATGGTTTCGTTCCTTCCCATTTCTTTCAAATTTTTGTTTTGCTGCTGTCTCTAGAGCTGACTTTGTAATACCATGCTATTTACTTCCCTTCAGTTAAGGGAAAGAAGCAATTAATGCTCTTCAGGTAGCTAGATTTTGGAAGGCCCTGTACATATGGAAAAGGGTACCCTGGATGTTTGTAGCAGAAACACAAACTGACCTCCTGCCCTTTCTTTTAGGATTTAGTAGGGGTGGACAGGTTTCTTTTTTTTTTTTTTTTTAATTTCTATTTATTAATTTCAAATATACATTCATATAAAAATAAATGCAGAAAATCAGGAAGTACAAAAAAAAAGGAAAAAGAACATAATAGCATACACCCTGGCTATCGTTACCGTAGTCAAGGGTAAATAGCAATGTTATAGTTACTTAGACCACAATAATATTTGATCAAGATATAAGGTAATTAATCACAAAAGCAAAAAAAAAGAATACAATAAGAGAGTAAGAGCTAGATCACTGTCTGCGGTTTTAGCTAACTTCGGTTGCTGTCAAAGCAGATTCGCCGCCGCTTTCTTTTGCTATTATGAACTGCTTTAACTTTTCTGGGTCAAAGAATACATAATAAACCATTCTTAAAGAAATAAGGCATCTACATGCAAATTTTAACTTAAAAGTTCCACCTAATGCAAGAATCCGGGGCCTAAGTCCCAGAAATTCCCTTCTTCTTCTCTGAGTAGATTTACTGATATCAGGAAAAACTTGTATCTTTGAGCCAGAAACAGAAGAGACATAAATTTGAAATATAGCCTAAGTATATTATTTCTATCTGTTTCGAAGGCAAGGTTTGCAAGGAGAGTCGTGCGTTCTGTAATGGTTTCTAAGGACGTTTCAAGAAATTGTGTTAAATTTACTGGAGCCTCCACAGAAGTAGTTTTGGCTCCAGTAATATAATACACTTTTACAATTGGAGGTATAGCTTCTTTTGGAATTCCTAATACATCAATAAAATACTTTTTAGCATTTCCATTGGAGGTGTTAAAGGACATTAGGAAAGTTCAAAAATCTTAAGTTGTTTCTCCTTAGTTGGTTATCAAAATGTTCAATTTTTCTTTGAGCATTGTCTCTATCAGAAACTAAATTACCAACAATTGTTTGCAGTTTTTGGATTTCAAGTGAATTTAACTCACTCTTGTCTTCTTGCTCTTTAAACCTTCGATTCCATAGTATTCTGTTGTTGTTTAAGGCCATGTAGTTCAAAGTTGAAAGAAGTTGAAGCTTGAAGCAGAGACGAGTTCATGCCTGGATAGCGTCCCAAAGAACCTCTAGGGTAACAACTGCCGGTCTTGTAATAGCGCCGATATTCACAGGTGGTGGAGGCCATGATAGGGGAGGGCGAGGGAAACAATACTTCCCGTCCTCTCGTCTGATGTATTTCTATCTGGCGTCGAAAAAAACAACAGGGCCGCCTGTAGCCTCGGAAAACACCAACTCTGCTCTCCCGTCGATCTCGAACCACCACCAGGTCTCGGCGGAGCAGTCTGTTGGGGCGGACTTAAAGACGCCCCTTCTACGCTAAGATCCCCGGATGGTCTGGGGATCCAACCATGGCAGAAATCAAAGCGCTACGCGCCTGGAGTCCAAACGCTTCCAAAGTCGGTTGTCGGAGAGTTAAAGTAGAAGCGGGGCTAGAAGCGGCTTTAGCCCCGCTTTTTCCCTTTCTTTTCCCCATTAACTGGGTTCCGGAAAGATAAACACTCCGAAAAGAAGACTTGTGGTTCGGAGCTCTCAGGAAGCGTTTCCTCTCACGGACGCCATCTTGATCTAAATCTTTTTTTTGGTGGACAGGTTTCTTGTCCACTAAAACAAGGCAGCAACTGTTCTACTTCTGTTTGTTGTCTCTCGTCCTTCTTGAAACCTTGCTCCTGTAGCAAGTGCCTTTAATGGTCAACCTGTAAAGGTATGAACCGGCTGATTCTTTCAGTTATGCTGCTGCTTCAGGCATATGTGAAGGGAACTCCCTGTAGTTGCAAGGTCAGAGGCGGAGAGATGGACCTAAAACAAAGTGGGATAGCATGGAGTGGGCTTATGTACTCAGAGTACTCCACTGTACTCCACTACTACTAGAACCTTCTCTCCCAATATGGCAAGGCCCTCCCAGGCTTCTATCAACTTCCAGCACCTTCTAAACTGTCTGTTCTAGAGATTTCCTATACTGGAACCTTCCTTAGACTAGCTGGAGCCATTGTGCAGGATGTACAGAGTTTAGCAAAAGTCCACAGCTTGAATAGCATAGTAACATAGTAGATGACGGCAGAAAAGACCTGCACGGTCCATCCAGTCTGCCCAACAAGATAACTCATATTAGCTGCTTTTTGTGTATACCCTACTTTGATTTGTTCCTGTGCTCTTCAGGGCACAGACCGTATAAGTCTGCCCAGCACTATCCCCGCCTCCCAACCACCAGCTCTGGCACAGACCGTACAAGTCTGTCCAGCACTATCCCTGCCTCCCAACCACCAGTTCTGCTGCCCACCACCGGCTCTGGCACAGACCGTATAAGTCTGCCCAGCACTATCCCCGCCTCCCAACCACCAGCCCCGCCTCCCGATCTTGACTAAGCTCCTGAGGATCCATTCCTTCGGCACAGGATTCCTTTATGCTTATCCCACGCATGTTGAATTCCGTTACCGTTTTCATTTCCACCACCTCCCGCGAGAGGGCATTCCAAGCATCCACTACTCTCTCCGTGAAAAATACTTCCTGACATTTTTCTTGAGTCTTCCCCCCTTCAATCTGATATCATGCCCTCTAGTTCTACCGCCTTCCCATCTCCGGAAAAGGTTCGTTTGCGGATTAATACCTTTCAAATATTTGAACCTCTGTATCATATCACCCCTGTTTCTCCTTTCCTCCAGAGTATACATGGCCTCAGGAATGTGCTGGAATAAATTGCAGGTACCTCTCTCCTATTGGCTGGCTTATCTCTCCTTAGAACACTGACACCTAATGGACTTTTAAGGAACAGCAGTGAGAATTCAGGCAGATTTACCCTGCTGAATATCTCATAATGTTATACCGGCATAACTCAGGATTTCAAAGTTAAAGATTCCCATAAAACCAAGAGTATTTTCACGTTTTTTTCCAGCTCCCTTTTCTACCCTCCTTCTCTCTACCCTCACCTAATCTCCTTCTCTCTACCCTTACCTAATCTCTGAACATTACTAATTGTAAATGATATCATGGATTAACTATGTCAGAATCCAAATTCTGTAAGCCACATTGAGTCTGCAAATAGGTGGGAAAATGTGGGATATAAGTACATAAGTACATAAGTAGTGCCATACTGGGAAAGACCAAAGGTCCATCTAGCCCAGCATCCTGTCACCGACAGTGGCCAATCCAGGTCAAGGGCACCTGGCATGCTCCCCAAACGTAAAAACATTCCAGACAAGTTATACCTAAAAATGCGGAATTTTTCCAAGTCCATTTAATAGCGGTCTATGGACTTGTCCTTTAGGAATCTATCTAACCCCTTTTTAAACTCCGTCAAGCTAACCGCCCGTACCACGTTCTCCGGCAACGAATTCCAGAGTCTATTACACGTTGGGTGAAGAAAAATTTTCTCCGATTCGTTTTAAATTTACCACACTGTAGCTTCAACTCATGCCCTCTAGTCCTAGTATTTTTGGATAGCGTGAACAGTCGCTTCACATCCACCCGATCCATTCCAATCCATTATTTTATACACTTCTATAATATCTCCCCTCAGCCGTCTTCTTCTCCAAGCTGAAAAGCCCTAGCCTTCTCAGCCTCTCTTCATAGGGAAGTCGTCCCATCCCACTATCATTTCGTCGCCCTTCGCTGTCCCTTTTCCAATTCTACTATATCTTTTTGAGATACGGAGACCAGTACTGAACACAGTACAAATGCAATAATAAATAAATAAATAATAGAGGTAAATAAAAACTGACAGACTGCAAAATTGCCAGATTTTGGGGTCCTTTAACTGAAATGTGTTAGATTTTACAGTTACTCTTGCTTAATGTAGAAATTTAACCCAGGGTAGCTGCTAAACTAAGGCAGCATATTTTTGTAGAGGACCTGGGTTAAAATGGGAATTAGAACATGGTCCTAAGGTGTTGCAGTTAGTGTGGAACACTTAACACCTTCTATTTAATGGTCCGAAGTGCTGCAAACTGTCTTCCACGTCCATTCTCCACCGATCCCTGAGTAAAGGTAAGTGAGCTGGAAGTGAAAGGAGTGGGATTTGTTCAAGAAAAATCTGAACACTAATTTCTTATTACTTGTGTGCTTTTTTGAATGTTTTGCAATTAAGACTGTGTGAAACAGAATTATGTAGGATTGGACATTTATCATTTATTTTATCAGCTAGAAAGCCCCAGTACTCCCTGTGTGCTAGCTAGGGCTGTTCCTGATGTTAGACAGGAAGAAAGTTTCTCTTACCTCCTACCCTTCCTCTCCAAGATACTTGAACGCGCCGTTCACAGCCGCTGCCTTGATTTTTCTCTCCTCTCATGCCATCCTCGATCCACTTCAATCCGGTTTTCGCCCTCTACACGCGATAGAAACGGCACTCTCTAAAGTCTGTAATGACCTGTTCCTTGCCAAATACAAAGGTCACTACTCCATCCTCATCCTCCTTGACCAATCTGCCGCTTTTGACACTGTCAACTATGAGTTACTTCTTGCCACACTGTCTCATTTGGGTTCCAGGGCTCTGTTCTCTCCTGGTTCTCCTCTTATCTCTCCCCACCGTACCTTCAGAGTACATTCTCATGGATCTTCCTCCACCCCATCCTGCTCTCTGTGGAGTTCCTCAGGGATCAGTCCTTGGACCCCTTCTTTTTTCTATCTTACACCTCTTCCCTGGGCTCGCTGATCTCATCGCATGGTTTCCAATATCATCTTTATGCTGATGACACCAGAAAGAATCAATTCTTAAGACACACAATACAAAAGAAAGTTATAGCTATAGAGTAAGAGAAAGAAAATAAGATAATTAGTTCAATACTGATCTGATAGTTTCACTGTTGTTCCAGAACAGTATTATTGTACCTGTTAAAGAGATTATACAGTAACTGCTGGTTAATTTTCCACAACACGAATTCTTTGAATATATGCTTATACAACAAAAGAACCAATTTGTTAACACCATGTTTACTATACCCCAAATTGGGTTTAAAGTTTTTTAAAAAGTAACTTATTTTATTTATTTATTGCACTTGTATCCCACATTTTCCCACCTATTTGCAGGCTCAATGTAGCTTACAAAGATCTGTTATGGCAGCGCCGTAGCAGGGAAGAAATACAATTGGTGTTGCAAAGAGATGAAAGAACCAAGAGGATCTGGTTATGCATCTGTGCCGTGAGACCTTCTGAATGAAGGAGTGTAAGGGTTGTGTTCAAGTAGTTATGGGTTCTCATGGTAGGCTTTGCTAAAGAGAGTTGTTTTCAAAGCTTTGCGGAAGCTAATTAATTCGTTGATCGTTTTCAGGTTAGTTGGTAGTGCATTACACATCTTCGTACTCATGTAGGAAAAGCTGGACGCATGTGTTAGTTTGTATTTGACCCCTTTACAGTTGGTAGGTTATACTTACCATCTGTCTGGTTACTGGGTCTTAAAATCCTTTTAGTTTCGATTCCTCTCCATAGTTTAGAACTTTGGAGACAAAGTTAGTTTAATTGTCTCTGAGCTCAGAGGTGAACTGTGAGCTTCAGGTATTTGATCTCTGAACTAAACACGAAGGGACTCGTCTTTCCTGACATATCGAGCACAACTTGCTTTGAACTTATACGGATTGCTATCCTATTTGATAGGAAAAGAAGTTTCGGTCTTGAAAAATACTAGACCCCCGAAGCAGGTGCTAGGCGCCAAAACACAACCCGTGTTGGGTCTATCTTGGAATATCAACAGTTGTTAATAAAGAATTGTGTCCCATTTTCTAACGCTCTTGATGCTTTTGTGGTTTTCTGAGCTTGAGGTAATAATGCAATGCGGGGAGAGGGGGTGTAGAACAGTTGGACATATGTTCATGTAATGCACTCTTACAGTGCGCTTCTGGATTCAGAGCCTGACCTAACTGGAGCCTCCTGAGGGCAGTCTCTGTCTGTCCCTTATTCACTTGGCAACAGTGTCTAGGAAAGTGAAACCTGCTGATCTGGAAAGAGGTGTCTCTGTTCTAATGACTGTTCCGATTGTGCCCCTATGGCAATAATTCACTTGGCAAAATTCTTTCAGAACTTTCCAAACGTATATGGCAATCCAACTCTGACTCCTGATGAAGGTTTTAATGCTGAAACATGGCTTGTGTTGAGTCCTCTTGCCTGTCTACAACCCATTTTCTTGAACGTATGTGAATTGTGCACGACTGCTCAATAAAGGACATCTTTGATAAATTCCTGGTTCACCCGTTTGGTCATTCACACTATGTTTTCTCTGCTTGCATTGGAGGCCATATTTTTTTTGAAGTTCCCATGCAAGTATATGACCACATTTCAGAGTAATGAATGTATTCAGTGCTTCAACAATCTTCTTCCCCAAGGACTCCTGAGCTGTCCTTAGAAACAGGTCCCATCAGAGATCTGTGCAGCCAATCATAAGTACATAAGTAATGCCACACTGGGCAAAGACCAAGGGTCCATCGAGCCCAGCATTCTGTCCTCGACAAGGGCACCTGGCAAGCTTCCCAAATGTACAAACATTCTATACATGTTATTCCTGGAATTGTGGATTTTTCCCAAGTCCATTTAGTAGTGGTTTATGGACTTGTCCTTTAGGAAACCGTCCAACCCTTTTTTAAACTCTGCCAAGCTAACTGCCTTCACCATGTTCTCCGGCAACGAATTCCAGAGTTTAATTATGCGTTGGGTGAAGAAATTTTTCTCCGATTTGTTTTAAATTTACTACACTGTAGTTTCATCGCATGCCCCCTAGTCCTAGTATTTTTGGAAAGCATGAACAGACGCTTCACGTCCACCTGTTCCACTCCACTCATTATTTTATATATCTCTATCATGTCTCCCCTCAGCCGTCTCTTCTCCAAGCTGAAAAGCCCTAGCCTCCTTAGTCTTTCTTCATAGGGAAGTCGTACAATCCCCGCTATCATTTTGGTCGCCCTTCGCTGCACCTTTTCCAATTCTACTATATCTTTCCTGAGATGCGGCGACCAGAATTGAACACAATATTCAAGGTGCGGTCGCACCATGGAGCGATACAACGGCATTATAACATCCTCACACCTGTTTTCCATACCTTTCCTAATAATACCCAACATTCTATTCGCTTTCCTAGCCGCAGCAGCACACTGAGCAGAAGGTTTCAGTGTATTATCGACGACGACACCCAGATCCCTTTCTTGGTCCATAACTCCTAACGTGGAACCTTGCATGACGTAGCTATAATTCAGGTTCTTTTTTTCCACATGCATCACCTTGCACTTGCTCACATTAAACGTCATCTGCCATTTAGCCTCCCTGTCTCCCAGTCTCGTAAGGTCCTTCTGTAATTTTTCACAATCCTCTCGCGAGTTAATGACTTTGAATAACTTTGTGTCATCAGCAAATTTAATTACCTCGCTAGTTACTCCCATCTCTAAATCATTTATAATTATATTAAAAAGCAGCGGTCCTAGCATAGACCCCTGAGAAACCCCACTAGCTACCGTTCTCCATTGTGAATACTGCCCATTTAATCCCACTCTCTGTTTCCTATCCTTCAGCCAGTTTTTAATCCACAATAGGACATTTCCTCATATCCCATGACCCTCCAATTTCCTCTGTAACCTTTTATGAGGTACCTTGTCAAACGCATTTTGAAAATCCAGATACACAATATCAACTGGCTCCCCTTTGTCCACATGTTTGTTTATTCCTTCAAAGAATTGAAGTAAATTGGTCAGGCAAGATTTCCCCACACAAAAGCCATGCTGACTTGGTCTCAGTAATCCATGTCCTTGGATGTGCTCTGTAATTTTGTTTTTAATAATAGCCTCTACCATTTTCCCCGGCACCAACGTCAGACTCACCGGTCTATAATTTCCCGGATCTCCCCTGGAACCTTTTTTGAAAATTGGCGTTACATTGGCCACCCTCCAATCTTCTGGTACCACGCTCGATTTTTAAGGATAAATTACATATCACTGACAGTAGCTCTGCAAGCTCATTTTTCAGTTCTATCAGTACTCTAGGATGAATACCATCCAGTCAAGGAGATTTGCTACTCTTCAGTTTGCTGAACTGCCCCATTACATCCTCCTGGTTTACCGTGAAGTCAGTAAGTTTCTCCGACTCGTCCGCTTGAAATACCATTTCCGACACCAGTATCCCACCCAAATCTTCCTCGGTGAAGACCGAAGCAAAGAATTCATTCAATCTCTCCGCTACGTCTTTGTCTTCCTTGATTGCCCCTTTTACCCCTCGGTCATCCAGCGGCCCAACCGATTCTTTTGCCAGCTTCCTGCTTTTAATATACCGAAAAAAAATTTTACTATGTTTTTTTGCCTCTAATGCTATCTTTTTTTCGTAATCCCTCTTGGCCTTCTTTATCTGCGCCTTGCATTTGCTTTGACACTCCTTATGCTTCTTCTTGTTATTTTCAGACGGTTCCTTCTTCCATTTTCTGAAGGCGTTTCTTTTAGCCCTAATAGCTTCCTTCACCTCACTTTTCAACCGCGCCGGCTGTCTTTTGGACTTCCATCTTTCTTTTCTAATTTGCGGAATATGTTTGGCCCGGGCCTCCAGGATGGTATTTTTCAACAATGTCCATGCCTGTTGTACAGTTTTTACCCTCTCAGTTGCCCCCCTAAGTTTTTTTTTCACCGTTCTTCTCATTTTTTCATAGTCTCCTTTTTTAAATTTAAACGCTAACGTATTTGACTTCCTGTGTATAGTTACTTCAAGGTTGATATCAAAACTGATCATATTATGATCACTGTTATCAAGCGGCCCCAGTACCATAACGTCCTTTACCAGATCATGCGCTCCACTAAGGACCTAGTCTAGAATTTTTCCTTCTCTCGTTGGTTCCTGCACCAGCTGCTCCATAAAGCTGTCCTTGATTTCATCAAGGAATTGTACCTCTCTTGCATGTCCCGATGTTACATTTACCCAGTCTATATTTGGATAATTGAAGTCACACTGTGTCGAGGCACATGGCAGTGCTTATATGAAAGTTGTTATAGTGGAGGTTTTTTTCGAAGACGCATGATTGCAATGGTTCCCTCATTATACCAAAGGCGTGTCCTTTAAGAACGAGGAGGTTCCACATTTTCTGAAGTCTTTTTTTCTCCACTTTGTTCATTCTTTGCCTGCCATAGTTGCCCTCAAACACATTGTATATTGGGTAGGATAATTGAAGTCACCCATTATTATCACATTGCCCATTTTGTTTGCGTCTCTGATTTCTTTTATCATTTCTGCGTCTACCTGCTCATCCTGACAAGGCGGACGGTTGTACACTCCTATCACCATCCTTTTCCCTTTTATACATGGAATTTCAACCCACAATGATTCAAAGGTGTGATTTGTGTCCTGCTGAATTTGTAATCTATCTGAGTCAAGGCTCTCATTAATATACAATGCTACCCCTCCACCAGACCGGTCCACCCTATCACTACTATATACTTTGTACCCCGGTTTGACAGTGTCCCACTGGTTATCCTCCTTCCACCAGGTCTCAGTAATGCCTATTATATCCAATTTTTCGTTAACTACAATATATTCCAACTCTCCCATCTTATTTCTTAGACTCCTAGCATTTGCATATAGACATTTCAGAGTATGTTTGTTGTTCCTATTTGCATGATGCTTAGTACTTGACACTACTGATTTGCCATCTTTTGTCAGATCTTTAGTTGTTTTTAAGGGCACCTGGCCTACCACAGTCTGTTCTGCAACCTCACTATCCAGAAACCCTATTTTCCCTGTTTGAGAGGTATCCTTGCAAGATACCTTATCCTGAACTACGCGCTTTTGAGCAACTGTCGGCCTTCCCCCATTTCTAGTTTAAAACTGCTCTATCTCCTTTTTAAATGCCGACGCCAGCAGCCTGGTCCCACCCTGGTTAAGGTGGAGACCATCCTTTCTGAATAGGCTCCCCCTTCACCAGAATGTTGGCCAGTTCCTAACAAATCTAAAACCCTCCTCCCTGCACCATCATCTCATCCACGCATTGAGACTCCGGAGCTCTGCCTGTCTCTTGGGCACTGCGCGTGGAACAGGTAGCATTTCAGAAAATGCTACCCTAGAGGATCTGGATTTGAGCTTTCTACCTAAGAGCCTAAATTTGGCTTCCAGAACCTCTCTCCCATATTTTCCTATGTCATTGGTACCCACATGTACCAAGACAGCGGACTCCTCCCCAGCACTATCTAAAATCCTATCTAGGTGACGTGTGAGGTCCGCCACCTTCACACCAGGCAGGCAAGTCACCAGGCGATCCTCACGTCCACCAGCCATCCAGCTATCTATATGCCTAATATTTATAGTAACATAGTAGATGACGGCAGAAAAAGACCTGCACGGTCCATCCAGTCTGCCCAAGAAGATAAATTCATATGTGCTACTTTTTTTATTTGTACTGTCCTCTTCAGGGCACAGACCATATAAATCTGTCCAGCCCTATCCCCGCCTCCCAACCACCAACCCCGCTTCCCAACCACCAGCCCCGGCACAGACCGTATAAGTCTGCCCAGCACTAGCCCCGCCTCCCAACCACCAGCTCTGCCACCCATTCTAGGCTAAGCTCCTGAGGATCCCTTCCTTCTGCACAGGATTCCTTTTTGTTTATCCCACGCATGTTTGAATTCCGTTACCGTTTTCATCTCCACCACCTCCCGCGGGAGGGCATTCCAAGCATCCACCACCCTCTCCATGAAATAATACTTCCTGACATACTTCTTGAGTCTCACCTTCTACCCCATTATCCTTGCTGTGATATTCTTAAAGGCTTGAGTCACCGCAAAATCTTAACTAGGAGGCCCAGACACACAAATAAAGGCACTCCAATCTGCAATATAGGAGGAGTGGCCTAGTGGTTAGGGTGGTGGACTCTGGTCCTGAGGAACTGAGTTCAATTCCCACTTCAGGCACAGGTATGTCTACCTTTTGGTTTTGTCTTCCATGTTGGATTTGGCCGACTGCATGCCTTGTTGTTTTCTAATTCTAATTCTTAAGAATTGTTTAGAAAATGCCTCTAATGATCGAATCACCAACTACAACAGCTGTCCTAACCTTTCCCTCCCGGGCAACACTCGGAGACATATCCTCGGTGCGAGAGGATAGTACATCCCCTGATGGGCAGGTCCTGTCTACAGGAGTACTTCCTACTTCACCAGGGTGATGCTCTCCTTCTAGGAGACCTCCCTCCTCCAAGGTAGCACAAGGGCTACCAGACTGGAAGTGGGACTTCTCTACAACATCCCTGTAGGTCTCCTCTATGTACCTCTCTGTCTCCCTCAGCTCCACTGGAATTCCATGACTGTACCTTGCCTGCACAAACCTCTGCATAGCTCAAAGCATTTATAAATTATACATTTTTCATATTAAAAATCCTCCATCATGTTCCAGGGATGAGCTAAGAGGAATTATGTGAAAATTCAAATTTAAAATCCCAAATTACCCCAAAATGGGTAACCAACATTTTTCAGCTCAAACTAAACAGACACAAGACACAGTTCCTAGTTGTAACAGCTCCACATAACCACACAGTCTTCCCCAATATCACCATAGACGGGACCATAATTTTTGACGATGCTCTAGCATATATTTCGGCCCTGATTAATCTACCACTGAAGAACACAAAGAAGCGAGGAACTTCCTGACACTCCATTACCCCAGATGTCACAAACTCATCTATAAGTCGGTGCATGCAGTGAGTTTACATTACCAAAGCACCAAGTGGTGGAACTCAGTGCCCAGGTCAATAAGAACCCTGACCCCTTACATCAACTTTCAAAAACAACTCAAGACCTATTTGTTCAGGAAATTCTATCTCAAAGACGATAAAGGTAACAAAACACACCCATAACGATCCAACAACCGACCCTACTCGAAGTACCGACCGTCTCACCTTTAACCTTTATGCCATTTCACTGTTTCTTAACTTATCATCATATCTTGGCTCTCAAGTCCTCTGACCTAATCCCCTCATTGTATTATCTGTCCCCTATGCCACCCCCCTCTCGCTGTAAATCCACTAAGCCAAATCGTTTGTAATGTCACTCTTTATAATGCAACCTTGTTCCTTTCAAACTTTAATTGTTAGCCACATTGAACCAAACCCATGTGAAAATGAGAGAGAGAGAGAGAGTGGCTGAGAAAAGAAAAGTGAAAATAAAAATATTTAAAGAAAGATCAGTATCAGGCAGTTATTGAGAAGGAAAGTTATCAATAGAAATCAAACAAAATAAAACATGGAAAAGAAAATAAGATGATACCTTTTTTATTGGACATAACTTAATACATTTCTTGATTAGCTTTCGAAGGTCGCCCTTCTTCCTCAGATCGGAAATAAGCAAATGTGCTAGCTGACAGTGTATATAAGTGAAAACATTCAAGCATTACTATGACAGTCTGACAGGGTGGGAGGATGGGGGTGGGTCGGAGGTATGCATGGGGACATCAAAGCATATCATTGATATTCTAACAGATGGGTGTGGATAGGTGAGGGGAGGGTGATCAACAGATCTGACGAAGAAGGGCAACCTTCGAAAGCTAATCAAGAAATGTATTAAGTTATGTCCAATAAAAAAGGTATCATCTTATTTTCTTTTCCATTTTTTATTTTGTTTGATTTCTATTGATAACCTTAAGAGTGGACTAACACGGCTACCATACTCCTTTACTACGGAACAAAACTTTATACCGTTCCCACATTCCTCTGAAGGGAACTCACATTGATCTTAAGTGAGCGACGCTCCTGATTTGTATGAGCAATCGCTCACGCGCTTACCTTAGATGGAACACTGATGATGAGTTCTAAGAGCAATAGCTCCATTGCTTGGGATTATGAAGTTTGTAATATAGAACTGGACCTTCAGGGTTAATTTAGAAATTTTGTCCAATCCTGTAGGGATTCCAGACCACTCCCATACAGAACAATTTGTTGAATGCTCATTTTAAGGTGGGGGGGAGGGCAGAAGAGGGGTATGCTGTGCAAAAATGGCATTGCAACTTGCCCCCTCCCATATCTATCTTGCCCTTCTGGTGCCACCCCAAATATTTATGTCTACAGATGCCACTGATGAGGACAGGTCACTACTGCCCTCCCCTCAGCTCCCAGACAGCTGGATCTCTATCACTGGGAAAAAAAGGGAGAACTGGGAGACAGAAGGAGGGCAGACTGCCAAGGAGTGTTCCAATTACACAAAAGTCCCTGACAAACATCCTGTTCCACAGAGCCACTCCTTATTACAGTGTGAAACAGAAACAGAATTCCTGCTCTCATTTCCTGTAGGAATCATGGCTGCTGCAAACCCTGCTGAGAGTCTGCGAGATGAAGCTTCTTGTTCTATCTGTCTGGATTATTTTACAGATCCAGTGACCATAGACTGTGGAGACAACTTCTGTCGCTCCTGTATCACTCAGAGCTGGGAGGGGAGAGACACAGACTTCCCCTGTCCCCAGTGCAGGGAAATGACTCAGCAGAGAAACCTCAGATCTAACAGGCAGCTGGCAAACATAACAGAAAGGGTGAAAAATCTCTATCAGAATTTAGTGATACGAAATTTGTGTGAGAAGCATGAAGAGAAACTGAAGCTGTTTTGTCAAGAGGATCAGAAAGCAATCTGTTTGGTGTGTGACAAATCCCAGGATCACAGATCTCACACTGTGATCCCCATAGAGAAGGCTGTGCAGGAATACAAGGTATGTGTATTTAATTAAATTACTGAAAATGTACGTTTTCATTCTCATAAAACTAAACGGAGTTGAATTAGCAGAGTTTTGAAACGTGAGCTGTAAGATCAATCATCAAAACTTCAACCCTGGCTGCTGTCTATTTGGGCATCTTCCATATACATTCAGGGGTCAATACTCAGCCTGTGAGTTGTGGCTCTCGGAAGGAATACAGGTATTGCCAATACTCCATGCTATACCCAAGTACCGAAACAAGTAAAGTTAGGGCAGCCTTATGCATGGTCCAGTTTACCTGGGTAGGTAATATGGGCACTGGAACTGAATATCACTGGTACCCACATATCTCCCAGTTCCATCCTGATTCTGCCCCAGATCCCTCCCCTGCCTGGACAGAACTTTTGCCAATATTCAGTGGCACTGTTGGGTTAAGTGCTGTTGGCTCATGGCCAGTTCAGAACGATTTAACCAGGTAGGAGCCTATCCTGGTTATATCACTTTGAATATTGACCCATCAGAATTCTGTTATTTCAAAGAAACAATCTAAATTGGAGGGACATCTCACATTTACAGTCAAGTCTGAAATTGTGGTTATAAAAATAATCACATGCTAATTAATGGTGTTTAATGTTCACAGCAAAAACTTAAAATGCACCTGGAGCCTCTGAGAAAGGATCTGGAAGATCTGGAGAAGTTTAAATTTACTGAAGGGAGGAAAGCTGAAGAGCTGAAGGTGGGTGTCTGTGTCTCCTTCTGAGTCTGGGCTGCAAAATGGGAAAGGAGCGCTGGGCTCAAGCTTGTTCCATTCCAGTAGTGTAGAGTGGGGGCCTCTGGGGCTGTTGTGGTGCCAAGGACAATGTCTGCAGGGCTGTGTTGCACTGGGGCCTGTTAGGTGGCAGGAACTGGAGCATTAGTATGGCTGTGGATTTCTGCAAGTGCCTGAAAGTGTCTCTGGTGTGGGGAAGCAGAGCGAGAAGTAGGCAGGAGCCTGCAAAAGAGAAAGTAGTACGTTCTAGGCCCACTGGGAAAAATATTGTCTCAATTCAGGGTCGTGCTGGGCTCCAAAGTGTGGCAGCTGACTGGCCATGTTGGAGTGAGCCTGGGAAACCAACTTGAGCACCAGTGGGTCAAAAGCAGGAGCCCTGACAAATCCAGAAGTGTGTGCATGGGTGAATGCATGTTCATGGGGTCACAGGTCCACACAGGGCCCATAAAGAAAGTGGAGCTTGGTGTGGAACAGAACCAGGACTGAGTGGGGAAGTGAGAGTGGAGGAAGAGAGGAGCAACAGCGGAGGTCTTTTAATGATTCTGAGTTGGTCATTGATGGAAGGTTGTGAGAGCTGAGTGTGGAGAGCAACTGCGATTTTAATTAAGCTCTCAAGTGAATCTAATTAATAACAGGCAAGAGAAATCTTTTGAAGTATTATCAGGTGGGGGATAACCGTATTTTATATACATTTATGTAAAAAAAACATTTAAAAGACAGTTAAAGGTGTTAGTTAAAGATGATATAATAGTTGAAAAGCAATTTTCACTGCCTGATCAATGAGGAGGTGGGTGTTGTAAATCTTGCAGTTTGAGCTTTATACCAGCAACTTGCACCGCTGAGATCGGAAGGAATTATCATTCAACACTCTGGTGTAGTTGATGTAATTTTGAAATTTGTGCCCCACAGTAGAATTTTGCCAGGTGTGACGTTTTCTGACTGTGGTATAAAATACACATGTTTGTTCCTCACCTGACCCTGCTGTTTTCGGGTCATAGACCTGGCACTGTCCTCACTTCCCAACTGCTAGAGTTGCCATCAAAGCCAACTCCAGCCCATCTAGATCTGTCTTTCCATATTTGGGATACAGACCATAGAAGTCTGCCTAGCACTGGCCTCACTTCCCTACTACTGGACTTGCTGTCTAAGCACTGCTAAGTTTTGTTTTCATGTCATCCTCCTTCCAGGTAGTGAGTTTTTCTGTTTATCCCATGTAGTTTTGAATTTCATCACTGTGTCTGTCTCCACCACCTCTCTCAGAAGGGTGCTCCAGGCTTCCCCAACCATCTTTGTGAAAAAGTACTTCTTAACGTTACTCCTAAATCAACCACCTTGTAACCTCAATTCATGTCGTCTAAGTCTACCACTTCCCTGTCTCTGGAAAAGATTTGTTTGCATATTAATACCTGTCAAGTATTTAAATGGCTGTATTATATCTCCTCTATCTCTCCCTTCCTCTAAGGTAAACTTATTCAGTTCATCAGAACTAGAGTAAATAAATTGAGGTTACAGGGTGTTCGACTTAGGAGTAACATCAGGAAGTACTTTTTCACAGTGAGGGTGGCGGAGACTGAAAAAAACAAACTAAAAAGAGGTGAGTTAGGGTCTCAACAATATCAAATCAATTATATCCACTCAAAATGTAAATAGTCTTTCAACACTGAGTCATAATGAAGTATTTTTCAGTGTCTGTTTGAAGACTGTTCCCTGATTGAGTCTATCAAAACACTGGCCACTGCTGGAAGTTCGTTTGATGCATCTCAACTGCTAAGATAAGTGTTGAAACACAGAGAAACATGATAAAGATATAGATGAAAATTTCTTGAAAACTTTTATGGAAGGTTTTTTAAAGCCAATGAATGGACTATGGAGAGCACTGATTGTCTGGTGTCCGGCAAGTATTCTGAGGCTTATTCCTTCCTTTTTATCTTGGAGCTATTACATTTTGAGAGAGTATAATTGATTGGAGACAAAAATGGTGACCAGAATTCAAAAATTTCAGTGAGAGGGGGCAGCTGAAAGCTGTCAGTTATTCACTGGAAATACATTCAGATCTCTGTTAGTCAGTAATTTACCAGCTGAGATATCAGAGAAAAAATAAGTTAGGACAAGAAGGAATTATATAGTCAATACAGAGGATCTTAATTCCTGAACAATTTACTCATCACACCTTTTGAGACTAAAATTAAAAAAAAAAAGATAGGCTGAAGAGAGAGATTAAAAAGGTTGAGTAATAACTTGAAAATAGAATCATTTCTTCAATGGAAAAGTTAGGGATTATTGATTATATTTATATATAAAAAGATGCACAATAGAACATATAAAATAGATAGGATTTTGTATTTGTTGTAGATAGGCTAGTAGGGGGAGAATAACAGAAGAAAACCCTTTCATACTTACCTGAGGAAGAGGAGGGGTATCTTTCAACACTGGCCCATGCAAGAAGGAGTTTCCTGGAAGACACTGAAAAATAAAAGAGGTAAATGACTGAGAAAAATACACAGACACTAGAGTGTGATGTAAAGAGAATTTACTTAAATCTGAGAATCTAAGATACATTAATACTTAATTGAGAAACACCCTGAGTGTAATGAGACCTGTTGGAGGAAGAAAATGCAAAAGAAAAGAAAAAACTTGTAAAGTATCTTGTTTATACCAGACTCATTTCAAAACAATTTAAGTGAAAGTTCAAGCAAAGAATACTGGAAAACTAAGAGCCCTGTTTACAAAGCTGTGCTGTAGGTGCGCAAACCTTTTAGCACACGCTAATGCTTGAGACACCCATAGGAATATAATAAAATTAGAGGGATTTGGCTGATAACATCTTATTAGTTTTCTGCTCTTACTCTATAAGGTTTAGGCTTGTCCTGAAATCATTAAATGCACCCCATTGTGGTACCTCTCTCTTGGCTGCGGATTATACAATTGCCCCTCAGTGCTTTCATCAGATAATTGCTGAAGTAATCTGCTCGGCGAACGATGACATTATAGTAACGTGTGATCTGGTGACACTCACTGATGCGTTATATGTAGGTTTCTGCTCATTCATGGATGGGTCTGTCCTGATGCCTTTTAACTGAGTTCCAGGATACAGATTTCAATTTGAAATAACTCCTGTGATGTGGAAGCTCATTTTCATCTAATTTAATCATTTATAACCTGTAACTGTTGATTGGTTTTGAGAGCTCCAGGATATAGTTGCGGATTCTGGATCCTCTGGTGTCACAAAGCTCAGCAGAGCTGTTGTTAGGTGAACTTAGTGGTCCTCAGGAAAACGAGACTAGAAAGAGAGAACTGCAGGCTGGAGATTTTCAAGCTCTGTCATCAAGAGGTTCTGCACAGCCAGTGGGTGAAGTGAGGGTCCCATAACCACAGCTTCCTACCACTCCACCTTCTCTTTAGTGGCAGCACTGCAACTACATTTAAATCACAGGATGTGCTGGTCAGTGACCACTTACTTTGTTGGTTTTTTTTTTTTATTTTTTTAGTTTTTCAAAACTTTATTCAAAATAGAGTAAAATTTAACAGTAGTAACCAGAAAACTAAGGGGCCCTTTTTCTAATCTGTGTTGGTGGCTATGTGCACCCAACGAACATCAATTTGGAATTACCGCCCGGCTACCGTGTGGCCCGGGTGGTAATTTCATTTTTTACGCATATCCATTACGTGCGCCAGAAAAATTTTTTTATTTTCCGGTGCACGGCGGAAACCAGGTGGTAATCGTCATTCTACACACATAGATGATCACTGCGTGGTTAACACGTTACATCTTACCATTAAGTCAATGGGTGGAAGTAAGGTCTCAGACCCAAAATGGACATGCGCCAATTTTATTTTGCTGCACGTCCATTTTCAGCAAAAATAAAAAAGGCCTTTTTTATAGGCTTGCTGAAAAATGGATCTGCACATGCCCAAACCACGCGCCTACACCAGCGCAGGCCATTTTTTAGCGCGCCTTGGTAAAAGGGCCCCTAAGTCTTAAAGAATTGACACCCCTTCATCCCCTTCCATCAACACCCCCTTCCCCCTCTCCCTCCCTCCACCCCCTTTCCCCAACCGTGACCACTTATATTGAAAGTGCTTGCAGTGCTGTCATTGAAGAGAAGGTAGATCAGTGAAGAACCACCACTCAATAAAATGTTCAAAGGGGCAGGGCAAGATTGTGGATTAGGAAAGAGAAGGAAGCTGGGGCTAGATACTAGAAGGAGAATGAGAAGAATGAGATGCTAATGAACACAGAGGAAGGGAGAGAATGGGGAGATGCAGGGAGTAGATGATGGGGAAGAGTGAAATGGAGGCTGCTTGTAGTAAGGGGTAAGAATAGGAAAGAAGGGAGACCCCTCTGCTCACTTAGAAACAATATGGGAACAACAGTTCTACCGGGTTGGGTGCACATGAGGAGAGAGGCAGAGGGAGTTGGTAGGCAGGGAATGGAGGATATGCTTCTGAGTATGGTGAGAGAGGAAGGCTGGGATAAGAGTGGGTGGTGAGAGGAGGAAGCCTGTGCTGGAGTCACCACTGGTAAAGGAGGAAGTTCTGTACCAGAACCACCACTGAGAGGAGGTAATTGAGCCACTGCAAGTGTGGAATATGGGTTTGAGTGGGTGAAGGTATGTCTCGATTAATCTAGGGTGCTCAGTACACTTGTACTGGCCCTGCTGACAACACATGAGATTTCTTGTTGAATGGAGGATCTGAATCTAGAGCTCTGTGCAACAAAATCACTCTAGCGTTACTGAGAATGATCTCTCCGTGTTTAATCCAGAGTGAGACAGAGAGGAAAAGACAGAAAGTGGAGTCTGAATTTGAGGAGCTACACCAGTTTCTGAATACGGAGAAGCAGATCCTTCTCTTGAGACTGGAGGAGGCTGAGAAGAAGATTCTCCAGAGAATGAGGGAAAATGAGATGCAGCTAGAAGAGCAAAGTTCCTCCCTCATGCAGCTGATCTCCGAGATAGAAAAGAAAAGTCACCAGCCGGCCAACGAGTTACTGAAGGTGAGATTAACAAATCTTTTTCTACGGGGGTTACAGATCTTCCAGGAGGAATCAGGGAATTCAAGTAGCAGATCAAAATATCTTACATAAGGTCCTGTATAAGGGCTGATTTTTTAGCCAGTAGCTGCACTTACCAAATCAGAGCTTTTAAAATAATTTCATGGGACTTAATTAGCCAAATCCTCCTGCTCTGAAGAAGGTGTAAATTGTTGTCTGTGTTCTACACATGTACACACAAGTCATGTTTTTAATGATTTATATTTGAGTCATTGAGTGAAAAGGTACCAAACGTGGGTAACAAATAACAGAGATAAAGGCTTAAAAAGTTTGGAGGGCTAAATTGGGCAACTTTCATTTTTGAAAGTATCACATCTCCACCTCTGCCCAAACTAGGCCCTTGAGAGCCTCTACATTCAGATCACGGATCAGAGCCACTAAGGAGGTTTCAGTACTGTGCCCCATCCAAAAGTCTGATTGATTGGCATGATGGACGTGTGTTTTATCTAAATACTAGAAATGGCATCAAAATTTTGTAGCTGTTATGTGATTGAGCAGAGCTGTGAGTAGAGTATCCTAACGTATAATGTGTTCTCATAAACTGTGAAATCTAACTAGAAATATTCTCTGTTTCATTTCCCTTTAGGACGTGAAGGATGCTCTGAGCAGGTACAAGTTAGTTTTCTGTCATTTTCTATGTGGCTGGATGGATTTTGAGTAAGAAAGAAGGGAATTAATTGATTGGTGATGATCTGAGAGAGGAAGATCTGAGGCGCAGAAATTGGAGGGTGAGCAGGCAGAGGAGAGGATGAGGTCAAGACAATGGCCAGTTCGGTGAGTGGGGGTGATGGAGCTCAGCTGGAGGTTGAAGGAGGATGTCACCATTGCTCCCTTACCTTGTCTGCTGAGCCCCCCAAAACTCATCCAAAACCCACTACCCCCAACTGTACCCACTCCTCTGCCTGCTCAACCTCCAATTTCTGCGCCTCAGATCTTCCTCTCTCAGATCATCACCTGATCACCTTCACACTTCATCACCCTCCCCCTCATCCCCGCCCTACACTAACCACTACTTTCAGGAATCTCCAGGCCATTGACCCTTCCACCTTATCCTCTAGTATCTCTAATCTGCTCCCCTCCATCATGTCCTCCGAGTCTGTCGATAGGGCTGTCTCCTCTTATAATGCCACTCTCTCATCTGCTCTGGATACCCTAGCACCATCCATCTCCCGTCCCACAAGGCGAACTAATTCCCAGCCCTGGCTAAGCCCCTGCATCCGATACCTTCGCTCCTGCGCCCGATCTGCTGAACGCCTCTGGAGGAAATCTCGCACCCATTCAGACTTCATTCATTACAAATTCATGCTATCCTCCTTCCAGTCCTCCCTATTCCTTGCCAAACAGGACTATTACACCCAACTAACTAATTCCCTCAGCTCCAACCCTCGCAGTCTCTTTGCCACCCTTAACTCCCTCCTCAAAGTGCCCTCCGCTCCCAGCCCCCCCTCCTCACTCTCTCCTCAATCACTGGCTGACTACTTCTGTGATAAGGTACAGAAGATCAACCTCGAATTTACTACCAAACCAACTCCTCCTCTAACCCACTCCCTCAACCAACCAACCCAGGCCTCCTTCTCTTCTTTTCCTAATATCACCGAAGAGCAAACCGCCCGCCTTCTTTCCTCCTCGAAATGCACCACCTGTTCCTCTGACCACCATCCCCACCAACTTACTTAACACCATCTCTCCTACCATCACCCCCTCCATCTGCCATATCCTCAACCTCTCTCTCTCCACTGCAACTGTCCCTGACACCTTCAAACATGCTGTAGTCACACCTCTCCTCAAAAAACCATCACTTGACCCTACCTGTCCCTCCAACTATCGCCCCATCTCCCTCCTACCCTTCCTCTCCAAGATACTTGAACGCGCCGTTCACAGCCGCTGCCTCGATTTTCTCTCCTCTCATGCCATCCTCGATCCGCTTCAATCTGGTTTTCGCCCTCTACACGTGACAGAAACGGCACTCACTAAAGTCTGTAATGACCTGTTCCTTGCCAAATCCAAAGGTCACTACTCCATCCTCATCCTCCTCGACCTATCCGCCGCTTTTGACACTGTCAATCATAACTTACTTCTTGCCACACTGTCTTCATTTGGGTTCCAGGGCTCTGTCCTCTCCTGGTTCTCCTCATATCTCTCCCACCATACCTTCAGAGTACACTCTCATGGTTCTTCTTCCACCTCTATCCCGCTCTCTGTTGGAGTTCCTCAGGGATCTGTCCTTGGACCCCTTCTCTTTTCGATCTATACCTCTTCCCTGGGCTCGCTGATTTCATCCCATGGCTTCCAGTATTATCTCTACGCCGATGACACCCAGCTTTATCTCTCCACACCAGACATCACTGCGGAAACCCAAGCCAAAGTATCAGTCTGCTTATCTGACATTGCTGCATGGATGTCCAACCGCCACCTGAAACTGAACATGTCCAAGACAGAGCTTATTGTCTTTCCACCCAAACCCACCTCTCCCCTCCCTCCGCTCTCTATCTCAGTAAATGGCACCCTCATCCTCCCAGTCTCATCTGCCCGCAACCTCGGAGTCATCTTCGACTCCTCCCTCTTCTTCTCCCCACATATCCAGCAGATAGCCAAGACCTGTCGCTTCTTTCTCTATAACATCAGCAAAATTCACCCTTTCCTCTCTGAGCACACCACCCGAACTCTCGTCCACGCTCTCAATCCCCTTCAATCCGTTCAGAACTCTGCTGCGCGTCTTATCTTCCGCCTAGACCAATATACTCATATCACCCCTCTCCTCAAGTCACTTCACTGGATTCCGATCAGGTACCGCATACAGTTCAAGCTTCTCCTACTAACCTACAAATGCACTCAATATGCTCCTCCTACATCCCAATGGCTTGATTTTTTGTGTTTTGCTCTTGGACGATTTTTTTTTCCCCCGAAAATGGACCAAAAAACAAAACGTTCAAATCACAAAACCTTGTTCAAAACAGTATTAAAAAAAAAAAAAGATAGACATTTTTGTTTTTTGAAAATGGCCTTCTTTCCTATTCAGATTCTCTATCTTTTTTGAGATACGGCTACCAGAACTGAACGAAATACTGAAGGTGCGGATGCAACATGGAGCGATAGAAAGCCATTATAGTATTTTCGGTCTTATGCATCATCCCTTTCCTAATAATTCCTAGCATCCTAGGTTTTTTTTTTTTTGCTGCCGCCGCACACTTGAGCAGAAGATTTCAGCGTATTAACTACAATGACACCCAGATCTCTTTCTTGAGCGCTGACCCCCAAGATGGACCCTCGCATCAGGTAACTATGATTTGAATTATTCTTTCCAATGTGCATCACTTAGCATTCATCCACATTAAATTTCATCTGCCATTTGGACACCCAGTCTTCCAATTTCCTAAGATCTTCCTAAAATATTTCACAGTCCACACGTGTTTCAACAACCTTGAATAGTTTTGTATCATTTACTAATTTAATCACCTCACTTGTCATAGTACCGTTCCCAGTACAGATCCCTGCGGCATTCCACTGTTCACCCTCCTCCATTGAGAGAAATGACCATTTATCCCTACCCTCTGTTTTCTGTCCAATAACCAATTCCTAATCTACACTGGTTAAAAGACAGAAAACAGAGTAGGGTTAAATGGTCAATATTCTCAATGGAGAAGGGTAAATAATGAGGTTCCTCAGGGTCTGTGCTGGGACCTCTACTTTTTAACTTAGTCACAAATGATTTAGAAATGGGAATAATAAGTGAGGTGATTAAATTTGCTGAAGACATAAAGTTATTCAAAGTTCTTAACACAGAAGAGGATTGTGAAAAATTGCAAGACGACCTTAGACGACTGGGAGACAGAATACAACTGGCAGATGGCATTTAGATCTAGATTCTATAAGTCTAAAACATCTAAGTGAAAAACGCACAAAATCAAGCCATTAGGACTTATATGGGCCAGCATTCTTAGTAAACTGGCCACACAGACATCCCAGCAGAGCAGTGGGGCACCCTAGGGGGCGCTGCAGTTGACTTCACATAAAAGATCCCAGGTACACATCTTACCACTGCCCCATTATCTTGTATGGTTAGCCCCCCCAAAACCCACCAAAATACTGCTGTACACAACTACAATAGCCCATATGGCTCCAGGTGTCACCTATATGTAGGTTCAGTAGCTTTTGGTAAGTTTTGGAGGGCTGACACTTTCCACCACAAGTGTAACAGATAGAGTGAGATATGGGTCTGGTCCATATCTTTGACCACTAGGCTACTCTAGGGACTTGCTTGCTGCTCTAATAGGACTGACCATAACATCTGGGACTGTCATAGAAGCTGCTAGGTACTGTGGGGGGGGGGTTCACATTTTTTTTGGGGGGGGGGGGAGGGGGGTCAGTAGCCACTAGGGGAGTAAGGGGGGGGGGGGGGTCACACCTTAATCCCTCCAGTAGTCATTTGGTCATTTAAAGCACCTTTTTGTGACTTAGTTGTGATAAAAACAAATCAAAACCAAAACATCTAAATTGTAGCCCTGGACATTTTTGTTTTGTTTCATTATGGCAGAAAAGCATCTGAGTGTTAGGAATGCACAAATCCTGCCCCTAACACACCCCCTTGTGATCTGAATGTATTGCTGACAAACTGTTTAAAAAATAGGTTTCAAAAATCAGTCCCATAATCACAGAAAACTGAGTGTTCATGGTATATTTCATTGCTTCTACTGTTTACATCTCTATCCCCTGGGTGTGAACATCTCCCAGAATAATCCCAGTGACTCTCTAACCCATAGGTGTCAGAAAAGGAAGTTTCCGGAACCAGAGGCTGTTTCTACTGATCTGAAAATGGGTTTCCAATTGGACTATCCTCAAGAACTGAAGAAATGGATTACAAAATTTGGAGGTGAGGGACGCAAACAAACTGGGCAACACATAGTAACATAGTAACATAGTAGATGACGGCAGAAAAAGACCTGCACGGTCCATCCAGTCTGCCCAAGATAAACTCATGTGTATACCTTACCTTGATTTGTACCTGTCTTTCTCAGGGCACAGACCGTATAAGTCTGCCCAGCAGTTTTTCCTGCCTCCCAACCACCTGTCCCGCCTTCCATCACCGGCTCTGGCACAGACCGTATAAAAGTCTGCCCTCCCCTATCCTCGCCTCCCAACCACCAACCCCTCTTCCCCCCACCTGCTCTGCCACCCAATTGTAGCTAAGCTTCTGAGGATCCATTCCTTCTGCATAGGATTCCTTTATGCACATCCCATGCATGTTTGAATTCCGTTACTGTTTTCATCGCCACCACCTCCCGCGGGAGGGCATTCCAAGCATCCGCCACCCTCTCCGTGAAAAAATACTTCCTGACATCTTTTCTGAGTCTGCCCACCTTCAATCTCATTTCATGTCCTCTCGTTCTACCGCCTTCCCATCTCTGGAAAAGATTTGTTTGCAGATTAATACCTTTCAAATATTTGAACGTCTGTATCATATCACCCCTGTTCCTCCTTTCCTCCAGGGTATACATGTTCAGGTCAGCAAGTCTCTCTTCATACGTTTTGGAACGCAAATCCCATACCATCCTCGTAGCTTTTCTTTGCACCACTTCCATTTTTTTGACATCCTTCGCAAGGTACGGCCTCCAAAACTGAACACAGTACTCCAGGTGGGGCCTCACCAACGTCTTATACAGGGGCATTAAAACCTCCCTTCTTCTGCTGGTCACACCTCTCCCTATACAGCCTAGCAATCTTCTAGCTACGGCCACCGCCTTGTCACACTGTTTCGTCGCCTTCAGGTCCTCGGATACTATCACCCCAAGATCCCTCTCCCCGTCCGTGCCAATCAGACTCTCCCCGCCTAACACATACGTCTCCCTTGGATTTCTACTCCCTAAGTGCATCACTTTGCATTTCTTCGCATTGAATTTTAATTGCCAAACGTTAGACCATTCTTCTAGCTTCTTCAGATCTTTTTTCATGTTTTCCACTCCCTCCGGGGTGTCCACTCTGTTGCAAATCTTGGTGTCATCCGCAAAAAGGCAAACTTTACCTCGTAACCCTTCGGCAATGTCACTCACAAATATATTGAACAGAATCGGCCCCAGCACCGATCCCTGAGGCACTCCACTACTCACCTTTCCCTCCTCCGAGCAAACTCCATTCACCACCACCCTCTGGCGTCTGCCTGTCAACCAGTTCCTAATCCAGTTCACCACTTCGGGTCCTATCTTCAGCCCATCTAGTTTATTCAAGAGCCTCCTGTGGGGAACCGTGTCGAAAGCTTTGCTGAAATCTAAATAGATTACGTCCATAGCACGTCCTTGATTTAATTCTCCCATCACCCAGTCAAAGAATTCAATGAGATTCGTTTGGCACAATTTCCCTTTGGTGAAACCATGTTGTCTCGGATCTTGCAACTTATTGGTTTCCAGGAAATTCACTATCCTTTCCTTCAGCATCGCTTCCATTACTTTACCAATAACCGAAGTGAGGCTTACCGGCCTGTAGTTTCCAGCCTCTTCCCTATCACCACTTTTGTGAAGAGGGACCGCCTCCGCCGTTCTCCAGTCCCTCGGAACCACTCCCGTCTCCAAGGATTTATTAAACAAATCTTTAAGAGGACCCGCCAGAACCTCTCTGAGCTCCCTCAATATCCTGGGGTGGATCCCGTCCGGTCCCATGGCTTTGTCCACCTTTAGCTTTCCAAGTTGTTGATAAACACTCTCTTCCGTGAACGGTGCTCTATTCTCTCCATTCTCAGGTGTACTTTTGCCAGTCCCTAGCGGTCCTTCTCCAGGATTTTCTTCTGTGAAAACAGAGCAAAAGTATCTATTTAGCAAATTGGCTTTTTCTTCATCATTTTCTACATAGCGTTTTGTTGTATCTTTTAGTCTCACAATTCCGTTTTTAGTCTTTCTCCTTTCACTAATATACCTGAAGAAGTTTTTGTCTCCCCTTCTTACATTTCTAGCCATTTGTTCTTCCGCTTGCGCCTTCGCCAGACGTACCTCTCTCTTGGCTTCTTTCAGTTTCATCCGGTATTCCTCCCCGTGTTCCTGTTCTTGAGATTTTTTATATTTCTGGAACGCCAACTCTTTAGCCTTTATTTTCTCAGCCACTTGCTTGGAGAACCATATCGGTTTCCTTTTTCTTTTGCTTTTAGTTACTCTCCTTACATAAAGGTTTGTGGCCATAGTTATAGCTTCTTTCAGCCTGGACCACTGTCCTTCCACTTATCGTACGTCCTCCCAGCCCATCAGCTCCTTTCTCAGGTATTCGCTCATTTTACTAAAGTCAGCACGCTTGAAATCCAGGACTTTGAGTTTAGAGTGTCCGCCCTGCACTTCAGCCGTCATATCAAACCAAACCGTTTGATGGTCACTGCTTTTCAGGTGTGCACCCACTCTGACATTTGACACACTATTCCCATTTGTGAGCACCAGATCCAACGTTGCTCCCTCCCTCGTGGGTTCCATCACCATTTGTCTGAGCAGAGCACTTTGGAAAGCATCCACAATCTGTCTACTTCTTTCAGATTTGGCAGATGGAACCTTCCAATCTACATCTGGCAGATTAAAATCTCCCAACAACAGCACCTCTCTTTTCTTCGCCAACTTATGAATATCAGCGATCAGATCTTTATCTAGTTCCTCCAATTGTGTCGGGGGTCTGTAGACAACGCGCACGTGGACAGAGGTTCCATCCTCTCTTTTTAAGGTGATCCATATCGCTTCTTCCTTTCCCCAGTTTCCTGTCATTTCAGTCGCTGCGATATCATTTCTCACATACACAATAATAATGGGTGATTTCAATTACCCCAATATTGGCTGGGTAAATGTAACATCAGGGCATGCTAGGGAGGTAAGATTCCTTGACGAAATCAAGGTACAGGAGCCGAAGAGAGACCTAGTCCTTAGTGGAGCGCATGATCTGGTGCGGGAGGTAATGGTGCTGGGGTTGCTTGATAGCTTTGAAGTAAGTATACACAGGAAATCCAATACGTTAGCGTTTTAACTTTAAAAAAAGAGACTATGATAAAATGAGAAGAACGGTGAAAAAAAACTTAGAGGAGCGACTTCGAGGGTCAAAAATTTACATCAGGCGTGGATGCTGTTCAAAAACACCATCCTGGAAGCCCAGGCCAAATATATTCCGCCTATTAAAAAAGCAGGACAGAAGAACAAACAACAGCCAGTGTGGTTAAAAAGTGAGGTGAAGGAAGTTATCAGAGCTAAAAGAAAACCCTTCAGAAAGTGGAAGAAGGAACCGACTGAAAATAATAAGAAACAGCATAAGGAATGTCAAATCAAATGCAAAACGCTGATAAGGAAGGCGAAGAGGGACTTTGAAAAAAGATTGCGTTGGAGGCAAAAACATATAGTAAATTTTTTTTTTAGGTATATTAAAAGCAGGAAGCCGGAAAAAGAATCAGTTGGACCACTAGATGACTGAGGGGTAAAAGGGGCAATCAGGGAAGATAAAGCTGTAGTGGAGAGATTAAATGAATTCTTTGCTTCAGTCTTCACCGAGGAAGATTTGGGAGAGATACCGGTGCCAGAAATGGTATTCGAAGCTGACTGAATGAAATCTTTGTAAACCTGCATTGTCTATTGTCACTCCTATTTGAGTATAACCTGAAGAAGGAATGGGTGATAAGGCAAAGCTTGTTTTATTTTGTTGCATTGCACCCTGGAAGTCATGTGTTTACTATGTCATAAGCTTATTCCTGGGATAAGCGGCAGAAATTTGTTTTACTCTTTTGGGATCTTGCCAGGTACTTGTGACCTGGATTCACCACTGTTGGAAACAGGATACTGGGCTTGATGGACATTCAGTCTTTCCATGTATGGCAAAGCTTATGTATGAATGTACTTATGAGATCATTGAAGGACATTTTGATAATTCAAAATCTCTAACATTTCTCTCTCTCTTTATTGTTTTTTTTTACAAAATAAAATCACATCCTGCAGGATTTGGTAAGTTTTATTCAGTTAGAAACATATATATTTTAGGGGTGGGCAATTAACACATTAATAACGCTATTAATGCATTAATCTTTTAACACATACCTTGTTTTTTTGATGCTGCCTTTTTTTTAAAATTCTGACCCACCCATCCCCCACGCTTACCTGTACAGCAGGGCTCAGGATTTTTTTCTCCTTCCTCGGAGCTGCCTCAAACTCCTTCTCTCCCTCTGCATGCTGCACAAAGTTAGGGAAGGTCTCTTGAGACTTCAAACCACATGACTTCCCCAACTTTCTGCATTGCATGACTCAAGTATCTGTAGAGCCTGATCGCTGTGCAGGGGGAGACAAGGAGTCTGAGGCAACGCCAAGCTCGAACCCTGCTGAATGAAGGCTGGTCATTGGGGCATGAGAGAAACTGGGGGAGAGGAAGGGGAAGGGGGTATGAGAGAAACTGGGTGAAGGCTGTTTGAAACTTTATTCTTTAATGCCCAAAATGCTGTGATTAAGCACACTTAAATGCATGATTAAAATTTTTCATCACACGATTAATCACAATTAAAAATGTAATCATTGTCCACCCCTAATATAACTTTTTATATCATTGTACTTATTTCTCTTGTCTGAGATCTGATCATTGTTCATCTTTATTTTAATGCAGATTGGTGGGAGGAATGTGGCAGATATACAGGTAACTGACTCTGATATACAAAAATTATACCAAATCACCAAGTTTCCTAGAACGACCAAGATGCTAGGCACGTTAGCGTTTTTAATGTGTGTTAAATATGTACACGCATTAACCATCTATGTGCCTACAATATCCCTATATACGCTTACACGCTAATTGTGGGCTCGTTAAAAATGCTAACGTACCTTAGTAAACAGGGCCCTTAATCTGGTCAAGGTGGAATAAACATATTTAATCTGATGACCAGATAAAGACAAGAACTGTTTCCATCTGAATGATACAGTATAATTTGCTTCTGGAAATGGCCACCAAGCATCCAGGGGGTGAGTTACAAGCTTCATGTACCAATCGTAAGAGAAAGAAACATGTGATGTGTCTTAATGACAAAATAGGTGTGTCAGATAAGCTTCATTCTGGCATGTCTGTTTCTACCATTGTCCATGAGTTAAAGTTTAATGAGTCACAGGGGGCGCTGTGGAGCTCGACTGAGATGGCGGCATAATCACTGTGCTCTCTAAAGACTGCAGCAAATAATTAGATTGTCGGATTAATTTTAGCTTAGAGGTACAATAAACTACTATAACCTTAGCTATTAACATCTGTGGCATCTGGGAAAAACACTAAAAGACATAGAGGAGAACCTTCCTCGCCGCAAAAAGCTCAAACAGGGAAGTCTGACGAGAATGAATCAGCGGCCATCTTGGCAGAGATCCATGCTTTAAAGGATTTAATAACCGAAACAAAAGATGGATTCAACGATATAAAAGAGGATATCTCCCTTATTAGAGCTGACTTATCTCTGCTTAACTCAAAAATACTCACGATGGAGCAGAAAATCGATGCAATGGATGTTCAACTTAAAACGATCCAAAAACAAGTAAAAAAAATTTCCTTACTTGAAAAAGAAATTGAAGAAAATAATAACAGATCCAGACAGAATAATATACGGCTACTGGGCCTGCCAGAGAATCTAGAGGACTCTGACTCGGTACAATTCTTAGAAAAATTCATCCCTAGTATCCTTGGCATTCAATTTAGCAGAGCGTTTGAACTGGAGCGAGCCCACAGGCTTCCGACGCAACGTGGACCAAAAGACAAATATCCACGGCCCATTATAATGAAAGTATTACGCTTTCCACAAGTTACAGAAATTTTTCAGAGAGCACCTATCCGGTCCCCAGTGAAATATGAAGGTCAGGAACTACAATTCCTTCCCGACCTTTGCAAGACCACGGTCCAGGCTCGCAAACAGCTGCTGGCTTATCACCCCAAACTAAAGCAAATCAATGCCAGATACGGCATGCTCTATCCAGCAAAACTACGAGTAACTTACAATAACTCTACCAAGGATTTCACTAATCCTGAATCCTTGGCATCATACTTGGATGAAGTCGCTCCAAATACAATTGATACTCAGTGACTTACTGCGCTTTTCATGTAAGTACTAGTTTTCTTATCAAAGTTTCAGCACATGGCAAGGTAATAAATATGGATGCCAATCTCGGAAGTAGCTGTGCTTCAAGTCTCAATGCATGCACGTTGGAGTCGTCCAATTACTCTTGTCAGTTAAAGACGGCTAAAATGGACGCTCTTCACAAATATAGAGCAAAAATGTTTAATAAGAGCGACTATAATTAATCATAGATACCCACGCCATGAGAGGTGACAAGCATTATTGGCAGCTGTAAAGCTATCGTAACCCAGCTACGAGGTCTGCACTAGCTCAAATACCCTGGCGACTTGTATAGATGAGGCTGTAAAACACTATCAATACTAGTGACATCTTATACTATTCTTCACAAATACAAACTTTATTCAGTCACATAGTCCTCGTGAAGAGACACATAATGGATGCCTCAAAGGTTAGCAAATGTGTCATCAAGGTCTCTAACACACATGCTAGTGACGTCAATTCTGCTCCTAACTAAGTAAGTTCTTAATGACTAGTAAAAAAGGCCCGTTTCTGTATGAAAGGAAACAGGCGCTAGCAAGGTTTTCCTCCCCCCTCGCTCTCTCTGTGTGTCCAAGTCCCATGGCCCCCTTTCCTCGCTTCCCTCTGTCCCTCCGAGTCCCCCCTCGCTCCCCCCCAATCCCCCAACGCGGACGTCGCCCCCCCTTCCAAAATTGCTGACCCCGGTCCCTCCCCCCCAATCCCCCAACGCGGACGTCGCCAACCCCCCTCGAGTAGGCTCAGCGAGTCTGCTCCCTTCCCTGCTCTTCGCTCTGACTCTGGTCCCACCCTCATTTCCTGTTTCTGCAAGGGCGGGGCGGGACCAGAGCTCAGAGCAGGGAAGGCAGCAGTGACGTCAGTGATCTACTGCACCTAGCAGACCACCTCCAGCGGAAGCCACGGTTCCTGGCAGCGACAGAACGTTGGAGGTGAGATTTATTATGTAGGAAATCTTTTGGCAATTGCTTTGAACGGTCAGTCTACTGACAGCCTATGATGCTCCAAGCAATCCCGCTGAGCAAGTCGTCCATATTAGAACTCCATGATAACCGCCCATCACATCCACCATATTTTCGCTAATAGTACATATCCATTACGTCCAAATTAGATGACCATGATGAACGACTGTCATCACGTCCATTATAGATGTCCATCATAGACGTCCATCACGTACGTCCATCGTGTCCACCATGGACGTCCATCGCGTCCACTATGGACATCCAACGTTTCCATCATAGTCGTCCTCCGCGTCCATCATCCATCACATCTATGTTATCCGTCCATCATGGCCAGGTTAGATGTACATCATGGCCATATTAAACATCCATGAAAAGTATTTATGCCAAATTGATAAGACATAGATGTCCATGGTGAGAACTTATAATAAGCTGACAAGACATCCTAGAACTGCATGCAGGTTATGTTGAAATTGTAATTAACAAATGGAGAAAACTGTCTCTATCTAATACAGCTTACTTTAGTGTAACTTAGAAGCATGAAATCGTATATTGACGTCTGCTTTCAAACAAACGCATAAAGTATTTAACAAGTATATGTCTGATGATAACATTCATATAATTGCCTTCTAAGATGTTTAAGTATAAAAATGAGAATCTATTCTTTTGTATTGTGTTGTGAAACAGTACCCAATTTGTGTCATTCATAACGATAATCTGAAACTCCACACATCATTACTATTCAGGGAGTCAGTGAGAGGTTGCTGACCATCCCGGCTCCCACAACTCATGGTTAAAACATACTATGTTAGTTGGTCATACATGGTTATGTTATTTGTTATTGTACGTAGCTCAGTAAATATGATTCATTCATTGCTTAATAGAGTCTACAGATCTAGTGGAGTATGTAAACTACTATCATACCTGATCTATTTATCTGGTGCAGTGTAATGCTTAACATAATATCCCTTAATGTTAAGGGCTTTAATAATCCAATCAAACGAAAAACAATCTTAAATTATTTAAATAAATATGTACCTAATATAATATTCTTTCAAGAAACACATTTATCTGATCGAAAATCAATCACACTAAAAACGACATGGTCATTAACTCCTATGTTTTCTGCAGCAGATGGGAAACAAATGGTGTCACAATTCTTATAAGGAATCAAAATAACATTAAATTTATATCAGCAGATAATGATTCCCTAGGAAGATGGGTCAAAGTTAATATTACTGTAGATAATAACCCCTGTATTTACTCAATATTTATGCCCCAAATACTAATTGTCATGAGTTCTTTCATACTATAGCTGACCTAATCACAACAGAAGGGGATAAGCCTATGATTGAAGGCGATTTTAATACAATCTTTAAATACTGAATTAGATAGAAAATCCAAATTCCCATTTAAAAGAACTAAAGACTGGCTCATTCTGAGCGATTTGCCACCTCATAATCGAAAGTGAAGGACGACCATCTTCCGACACAAACCGGGAGATGGCCACCCTTCTCCCAAGACCGGCCAAATCGGTATAATCGAAAGCCGATTTTGGCCGACTTCAACTGCTTTTTGTCGCGGGGACGAACAATGTGCAAGAGGGCGTGTTGGCAAGGTAGCGAAGGCGGGGCGTGGGCGTGTTTACGAGATGGCCGGCTTTACCTGATAATGGAAAAAAAAGGCGGACATGAAGAGAATTTTGTCCATTTTATTTGGACCCTTTTTTTTCTACTACTACTACTTAGCATTTCTATAGCGCTGCCAGGGTTACGCAGCGCTGTACAAGTTTAAACATGGGGAAGGACAATCCCTGCTCAAGAGAGCTTACAATCTAAAGGTAACAAACTATGCAGTCAGTGTAGGTAACATGAATGGGGAGGTGGTTAGGCGCCAAAGGCAAGGGAGAAGAGATGGGCTTTGAGTAAGGACTTGAAAATTTTATTTGCACCCTTTTATTTCAGGTCCAAGTCCCAAAAAAGTGCCCAAACTGACCAGATGACCTCCCCTGACTCCCCCAGTGGTCACTAACCCCCTCCCACCAAAAAAAACAAACAAATTTAAAATGGTGTAGAGTTGTGGGGAGTGGGTTTTGGGGGAGATTTGGGGGGCTCAGCACCCAAGGTAAGGGAGCTATGCACCTGGGAGCTATTTTTATATATTTTTAAAATTTTTAGAAGTGCCCCCTAGGGTGCCCGGTTGGTGTCCTGGCATATGAGGGGGACCAGTACACTACAATTCATGGCCCCTCCCATGACCAAAGGGCTTTGATTTGGTCATTTCTGAGATGGCCGGCATTTAGTTTCCATTATCGCTAAAAACAGAGGCCGCCCATCTGAAACCCGGCCAAATCCAAGGCATTTGCCCGGCACCAACTGTATTATCGAAACAAAAGATGGCCAGCCATCTTTTTGGAAAATACGATTCGCTCCGCCCGTTAGCGGAGCCGTTCTCTAAGATGGGCGTCCTTAGAGATGGCCACCCGCGTTCAATTATGCCCCTTCACATGTCACAACTTAAACTGTGTGATGTGTGGAGAATGTTACACAACAATGAAAGAGACTATACTTTTCATTCTTTACCACACAATTCATATTCTCGTATTGATTATTTCTTGATATCTGAGTTATTGTTTTGTTTTGTTTTATTTTTTTTTCAATTTATAAATTTTATTAAATAACAGTGTTTCACAACTGCGTTTCACCGTGTCATTTCAATACATTTCAACTTATAACATTTCACCAAATTGTTTTAAGCATTTTCTCCCCCCCCCCCTTCCTTTATCCCTCGTCTCCTCTTCTTCCCCCCGAGTCATTGTTATGTAAGGTAATTGATACACATATTGATACCATTAGACTATCTGATCATGCACATATCTCTCTTCAACTCTGATTTTTCGCCCAATAAACAGATAAAATCATGGCGTTTAACTCTAAACTATTACCATATCCTGAATTCATAGCAGATATTAAGAAAGAAATTCTAGAATATTTGAAATTGAATACTCTAGAAGATACCAACTGGATTATACGCTGGGATGCTTTTAAAGCATGTATATGGGGATCAAAAATATGTTTCACAGCTAAGCAAAAAAGAAAACATATGTATGAAATAACTGAACTGGAAAAATCAAGAACTCAGTTAGAAAAAATCCACCAACAAACACCTTCTAATCATAACATACTCTGCAAACTACAAAAGGAAAGATACAAATATAATTTCTTATTAGCTAACTCTGCAAACAAAGAAATATTAATGAAATCAGCTCAATTATGCCAACAATAACAAATCTGGTCACTTGCTAGCCAATTATTTAAAACTAGAGCGGAAAAAAAATGATATATCAGTCATTAAAGATTCCAAGGATGATATAATAACTGATAATCAACAAATTCTTTCTTCTTTCCAGAAGTTTTATAGTGACTTATATAAATCCGAATATAATAATGATAACATAGATCTAACTTTTTAAAAAAATATAAATCACCATACCATTGACAATAATGACAATTTGATAATGTCCGGACCCATAACTGACCAGGATGTATCAACAGCTTTAAAATCCATGGCAAAAAAATAAAAAAGCACCGGGGCCAGATGGATTCACACTTGAATTCTATATTGCTTTTCTGGAAACACTCATACCCATTCTGAGCTCATTTTATAATTACTTAATCCAGTCAGGTAATGTATCAGGGACATTTACGGAAGCTACTACCACAGTTCTCCCAAAACCTGGTAAGGACCCCCAAAGAATACAAAATTATCGCCCCTTATTGCTTATAAACATTGATACAAAAATATATGCAAAAATATTAGCTGAAAGACTACAAACCATATTACCTAAAATAATAAATACTAACCAGACCGGTTTTATGCATGGTAGACATTCATATAATAATATCAGGCTGTTTACCAATCCTATATAATAAAACGCACCTCCAACGTTCTGAAGCTGGCAGCGTGGACAAAAACCTTGAAGCATTCGTGCTCCTGTATCCATCTCCTGACATGATGACATCTCGTACCCCCCCCGGTTGCGTCACAAACGACTGTGCCCAATAACAGCAAAGCAGCGCGGGTCAACTTCACCTACAACGGAAGTTTCACTTTTTCCTGCAACTATCTGAAGGGGGGCGTGTGCTGCAGCCCCTCCCTTTCATTAATGCTGGCTCTTATTAAAAACAGTGAAGGGGAGCACTGACGGATGCAGCTTCAGGCTGCCTTAACCTTTGCTTTGGCTTTTGTTTCAGCTGTTCCACAAACAGGAAATGAGGGCGGGACCAGAGGAACAGCTGAAACAAAAGCCAAAACAAAGGTTAAGGCAGCCTGAAGCTGCGTCCGTCAGTGCTCCCCTTCACTGTTTTTAATAAGAGCCAGCACTAATGAAGGGGAGAGGCTGCAGCACACGTCCCCTTTCAGATAGGAGCAGGACAGAGTGAAACTTTCGTTTCTCCCAGTCTTTGCAGTCGGGAGCAGCTGACAGGTTCTAAATCTAGCCACTTAGGAGTCAACTGGGAAATATTACAGCTCGGGCTCTGCACGTACAGAGCAGCAGCTTCAGCGTAACTGTGAAGGGGAGCACGGGCTGAAGCAAACGTCCTGCTTGCAGTGCGAGGTCACAGAGACTGACAGTGGATGCATGGGACCAGAGAGAGGGGGGAAGGGGGTCCAGGGATGAGAGGGGGGAGGGGGTCCAGGGTTGAGAGGGGGGAGGGGGTCCAGGGATGAGAGATGGGGGAGGGGGTCCTGAGACCAGTGAGGTGGGGGTGGAAGGGGGGTCTTGAGACCATAAGGGGGGGAAGGGGATACAGGACGAGGGGCAGCGGCGGCGACCCCGGGGGGGGGTGTGTGGAGGGGGGAGCAGTGGCTACGACGACCTCGGGGGGGTTGAGAGGAGGAGCGCTGGCACCCTGGGGGGGGTGGAGGGTTGAGCGGCGGCGCTCTGACGAAAACCTTGCTAGCACCCGTTTCATTTGTGGCAGAAACGGGCCTTTTTTACTAGTGTTATAATACAAGCTCAATCCTCAAACACCCCATATGTAGCTATAATTATGCCTAGATGCTGAAAAGGCTTTTGATCGTGTGGAGTGGCCATACAGGTTCCAAACATTAAAGTGGTTTGGTTTCTCACAGGAAGCTATCAACATGATAAAAGTACTGTATAAATGTCCATTGACTAAATTATTTATCAGTGGCTAATACTCATGCACATTTCATCCAACAAGAGGCACCAGACAAGGTTGCCCTTTATCCCCGATGCTGCTAGCTATATTACAATCAGACCAAGTAGCTGGGGTTCAAATGGATAATTTGACAGCCCAATTGTCAGCTTATGCAGATGACTTCTTATTATATGCAACCCCTTCATCAATTCCTCACGTAATAGAAATAATCAACAAATATTTGTTTGTGCTTTTTCGTGCTGCCTCCAGAGTCTCTAATCACGGTCAGCACTACTTACACAATACAATTCCTCTCAATCGATATCTTAAGAGAACCAGACAACTGGTAGCACTATTTTAGACTGTAACCAAGACAAAAAGAGACCAAGGAAGCGCTTCCTGGGGTTAACACAGGTTTATTTAATTATCCAGAGATTAGGATAAAAAAATAAGAAAATATTCACGTATAGTCTAGAATATGACAGAAATGAGAACATATATAGAAATGGAAATGGCACTGGAAAGTGGGAGCAGGACATTCTTTCAGACTCCCTGGCTTGGGAGCCAAAAGAGATGTACACTGCCCAACCTCCTATCTGTACACTGTTCAAGCTAAGTGCTACATAAAATTAGATGTTAGCATATTGACAAACAGAAATATATCTTTATATATAAGATTAGCAAAGGGTGGTGGAGGTTCAGTCAATGATTAGACAATACACACAGATAATACACCCAGTCAGTGGGTGAAAAATCAAATAACCTTTATCGTGTGTTACATATGAGACTACTCCACTCTCAATAAGCTGAAGAAGCAATACACTTGTATTCATGTGTGTTTAAACATTTTATTATATTTTGATGCTCGACAGAGCGCAGGCACAATTGTTTGTTTTGTCAACCTCCTATCTGGCAGAGAAATATTATATAGGGTTTCTTTTCCCTTTCAAGACAGAAAAAGGGAGCACAAGGGGGAGGGGTTGTCACACCCCCCTTAATTAGCATACCATAGTCAGGCAGGATCTCCTGACAATAAAGACATATATAGCATCTGTTTCTATTTCCTTTTCAAGATGCATTTGGTCTGCTGTCCACGTGTCTTGGACATACCTTTCTTAAACCTTTAATTTAATATCTCCCCTATTCTAAAAGAGGAGACAAAAGTTTACTGCTTCCAGTTGCTATAGAGGTGTTAGGTTTCTCTTGTCAATTTATGGCATGTTGCTGCCTGTCATAAAACCACTACCACTTGGTTCCACAGTGTTTGTTTCTCAGAGAGAGACACAGTGTTTGATCTCTTCTGCAAGGTGTTTACCTGCTATGTCTCCACATAGTTGAAAAGAAGGTAATTCTCTCCTGGATTGAAGAAGCCTTACTTCCAAGGGGCATGGGAAAAGAATTCTGTCACCTGAATTTCCCTGAGACCAGTCACACTTAATGGGTGAGATTGGGGGCAATTCAGCTTTACAATTCACCTGGCTTGGCAAGAGGGGGGAGGTAAAGTGTAATTGCTATTCCAGCAAGCTCTGTTTCTCATGATTTGGAAGGAGAGAAGCCTTCATTCCTGTCTGTCCAATATGAGAAAATTAATTCTGTATATTAAATATTTGGAGGCCTTCCACCTCCTACAACATATTCCACAAAGATCAACAAATGTAAACTCCTCCACATACATCCAGAATTGTCTTGTTTTTCTATCATGCTTTATCATTATAATGTTACCCAAGATCCTCTGTAAGACTAAATGTCTATTTTCTTATATATTTCCACTATTCATGATGTATTGTAAGCCACATTGAGCCTGCAAAGAGGTGGGGAAATGTGGGATACAAATGCAATAAATAAATAAATTTCAGGATATAAATGAAACCACACTAAAACAGAAATGATGCCGCTACGTAACGCTGCCACGTCATGTAATTACACACTGAGGGGCATAATTGAACGAAAACGCCTATCTCCATGGGCGTTTATCTCCGAGAACGGGTCAGTGAAGGGGCGGACCGAACCGTATGTTCGAAAAAAATAGACGCCCATGTTTTATTCAACAATGTGTGAGCTGGGCGTTTTTGTTTTTCAGCGATAATAGAAAATGAAAGCGCCCAGCTCAAAAACGAATAAATCCAAGACATTTATTCGTGGGAGGGGCCAGGATTCGTAGTGCACTGGTCCCCCTCGCATGCCAGGACACCAACCGGGCACCCTAGGGGGCACTTTTACAAAACCAAAAAAACAGGTAAAAGAGCTCCCAGGTGCATAGCACCCTTCCCTTGTGTGTTGAGCCCCCCCAAATCCCCCTCAAAACCCACTGCCCACAAGTCTACACCATTACTATAGCCCTAAGGGGTGAAGGGGGGCACCTACATGTGGGTACAGTGGGTTTGGGGGGGTTGGACGACTAATAAGCATTAAGCAGCACAATTGTAACAGGTAGGGGGGATGGGCCTGGGTCCACCTGCCTGAAGTCCACTGCACCCCCTAACAACTCCTCCAGTGACCTGCATACTGCTGCCAGGGAGCTGGGAATGATATTTGAGGGTGAAAATAAAAAGTTGTGAAACATCATTTTTTTGTGGTGGGAGGGGGTTAGTGACCACTGGGGGAGTCAGGGGAGGTCATCCCCGATTCCCTCCAGTGGTCATCTGGTCATTTAGGGCACTTTTTGGGGCCCTATTCGTGAAAAAACAGGGTCCAGGAAAAGTGTCCTAATTTCTAGCTAAAAACGCATACTTTCTTCCCATTATCAGTGAAATGCGCCCATCTTTGTTCGGCAGATAACCACGCCCCAGTTCCGCCTTCGCCACACCTCTGACACGCCCCCATCAACTTTGTCCGCATCCGCGACGGAGTGCAGTTGAAAACGCCCAAAAATCGGCTTTTGATTATACCGCTTTATTCGTTTTTGTGAGATAAACGTCCATCTCCCGATTTAGGTCGGAACTTGGGCGTTTTTCTCGTTCGATTATAAGCTGGACTGTCACCTTTTGGATTTAATTTATTTTTATTAGTTTTAAGTGTAACGTCCATCCAAATGCAGTACAAAGTACAAAGTAATTGCCATTCCATAAGAAGAACCATAAGATATCAAACATATAACTACAACACTGGTAAAGATCATAAAATCGAATTATGTATACAACAGGTATACAACAATGGAAGAGGCATAAAAATAAACGATAATTTGGAGGGAAACAATAAACAAAGGACAGAGGGGAAAATGAAGAAAGAGGAAAAGGGGGATCAGATGGTTGTGCTCAGATGACTACCTATCAGTATTTGATTCCAAATATTGCTCCGCTCCATGGATAAATCCTTCTTATCTGTTCCCTTCTCCACTACTGCCAACTCCAGACTTCGCGCCTTCTGTGTCGCTGCACCCTACGCCTGGAATAAACTTCCTGAGCCCCTACGTCTTGCCCCATCCTTGGCCACCTTTAAATCTAGACTGAAAGCCCACCTCTTTAACATTGCTTTTGACTTGTAACCACTCGCCTCCACCTACCCTCCTCTCCTCTTTCCTCTACACATTAATTGATTTGCTTGCTTTATTTTTGTCTATTAGATTGTAAGCTCTTTGAGCAGGGACTGTCTTTCTTCTATGTTTGTGCAGCGCTGCGTACGCCTTGTAGCGCTATAGAAATGCTAAATAGTAGTAGTAGTAGTCTCTTGTAACCAGAGCTAATATTGTGATGTCATAATGCCTCAGGCCACCAATAAGACCCAACCTCATCAGTGATGTCACAATGGCTTGATTGTCCTATACTTGGCTCACTTTTATTACATAGCTCTTTGAGCAGGGACTGTCTTTCTTCTATGTTTGTGCAGCGCTGCGTATGCCTTGTAGCGCTATAGAAATGCTAAATAGTAGTAGTAGTAGATGACTACCTATCAGTATTTGATTCCAAATACTGCTGCAGTGTTAACCAAACTTTATGATTAGACATCTGGAAGTGACCAGTGTGGGCTGGACGATATTTATGAATTAGTAGAACATTATTCCACCAAAAATGAATATTGAGTTTTGAATTATTTGAAAGGGCTCATCGCTCACCGGGGAGAATTCATCCTGAAATGACAACACCGAGGCCAGCAGTGGCTAAATTGCTTAGATTTACTCAGACCTTACAAATTCTCACTGCAGCAAGATCGTCATCAATAATTCATGAAGGTGGGGAAATCCTTATTGTGGCAGATCTTTCTAAAACGTCAGCATTCAAACAAAAATAATTTCTAGCCCTGCGACCTCGCCTCACACTGTCACCTTTTAAATGGGCTCCCACAAACCTAAAATATCTGGGTGTTATGTTTGGTAATACTATACCTAATACTGTTAATCAAAATACTGTATACTTGTTGAAATGTATTACAGAAATGACCACCAAATGGTCCCCCCCCTTAAATTGTCATGGTGGGGCAGATTAGATACGATAAAAATGATGATCACACCAAAGGTGCAAAGAAAAGCAACGAGAATGGTATGGGATTTGCGTTACAGGACGTATGAGGAGAGACTTGCTGAACTAAACATGTATACTCTGGAGGAAAGGAGAAACAGGGGTGATATGATACAGACGTTCAAATATTTGAAAGGTATTAATCCGCAAACGAACCTTTTCAGGAGATGGGAAGATGGTAGAATGAGAGGACATGAAATGAGATTGAAGGGGGGCAGACTGAAGAAAAATGTCAGGAAGTAATTTTTCACGGAGAGAGCAGTGGATGCTTGGAATGCCCTCCCGCGAGAGGTGGTGGAAATGAAAACGGTAACGGAATTCAAACATGCGTGGGATAAGCATAAAGGAATCCTGTGCTGAAGGAATGAATCCTCAGAAGCTTAGTCAAGATCGGGGCGGGGCTGGTGGTAGGGAGGCGGGGATAGTGCTGGGAAGACTTATACAGTCTGTGCCAGAGCCAGTGGTGGGAGGAGGGGCTGGTGGTTGGGAGGCGGGGATAGTGCTGGGCAGACTTATACGGTCTGTGCCAGAGCCAGTGGTTGGGAGGCGGGGCTGGTGGTTGGGAGGCGGGGATAGTGCTGGGCAGACTTATACGGTCTGTGCCAGAGCCGCTGGTTGGGAGGCGGGGCTGCTGGTTGGGAGGCGGGGATAGTGCTGGGCAGACTTATAAGGTCTGTGCCCTGAAGAGCACAGGTAGAAATCAAAGTAACAAATATGAGTTATCTTGTTGGGCAGACTGGATGGACCGTGCAGGTCTTTTTCTGCCGTCACCTACTATGTATGTTACTATGTTAAGGTGAATTATATTCTCAGCATGCTACCTGTTATGTTGGACTTCAGTACTTATAAAAATATAGAACAAATATTATCAAAATTTCTATGGTCCAACAAACCTCCACGTATTGCACTGAAGTATCTTAAACCTTGTAAGGGGGCTGGAGAGTCCAAGCAGGGTAGGGTAAGGTATGGGGCCAGACTACTGTAAATATTTTAGGGTGCTATTTATTCCTCCCAGAGCAGTGGAAATGCCACTTCAATCAGAGAAATAAATAACATCCAAGGCTGTTTCTGATCTATTTACCTCGCTTGTCTGAACTCCTTAATTACCAGAGCTGTGCACTAGCTCCAAGGCAACCAAGAACACAGACCAAATATAATCAGAGGTATGAGAAGGTATCTTTTACTTCTTAAGCACCAGGTATAATTACAATTATCAGGTTCAAGTCAAATCAGTAGTTATCTGAGACGCCAAAGAATATACAAGCTTAGCCTAGTGGTTAGGGTGGTGGACTCTGGTCCTGGGGAACTGGGGAACTGAGTTTGATTCCCACTTCAGGCACAGGCAGCTCCTTGTGACTCTGGGCAAGTCACTTAACCCTCCATTGCCCCATGTAAGCCGCATTGAGCCTGCCATGAGTGGGAAAGCGCAGGGTACAAATGTAACAAAAAAAAACCAGATACTATTGGAGATTCTACATGGAATGTTGCTACTATTGGAGATTCTACATGGAATGTTGCTATTCCACTAGCAACATTCCATGTAGAAGGCTGCGCAGGCTTCTGTTTCTGTGAGTCTGACGTCCTGCACGTACGTGCAGGACGTCAGACTCACAGAAGCAGAAGCCTGCGCGGCCACATTGGTGATCTGCAAGGGCTGACTTCTACATGGAATGTTGCTAGTGGAATAGCAACATTCCATGTAGAATCTCCAATAGTAGCAACAGTGGAGGAGTGGCCTAGTGGTTAGGGTGGTGGACTTTGGTCCTGGGGAACTGAGTTCAAATCCCACTTCAGGCACAGGCAGCTCCTTGTGACTCTGGGCAAGTCACTTAACCCTCCATTGCCCCATGTAAGCCGCATTGAGCCTGCCATGAGTGGGAAAGCGCGGGGTACAAATGTAACAAAAAAAAAAAATTGGTTGTGGGAATATAGTATCCCAGCGACACATAGGTGTTTTCTGGGCCTGAGTCTTTAATGTTATATTTTACCACTCTATGCCAATTAGTAGATATAACAGACTCAAAGCTTACTCATGAGAAAGCAATTACTTTGCCAATTCAGATACCGTGCTTTGGTTTCTCACTACATTCTCCACAAGACATTGGGAGAAGGCATCAAGTGGGGTATGATCAGTGGTGTGCTGGTAAATTTTTAACAACAGGCTCTCTCCCCGGTCCACCTCGGCGCCCCCCCCCGTCCACCTCGGCGCCCCCACATCCACCTCTGCGCCCCCCCCCCCCCCGTCCACCACTGCGCCCCCCACCCACCTCTGCGCCCCCCCCCAAAAAAAATTTGCAGAGCTGGCTATACCCCGGGGGGGGGGGGGGGGGGCAGCACATTACTCTCTCCAGGAAAAAAAAATTAAATGATCCCAGGTTCCAATCTAATTCATGTTTAATATGGGATAAAATGCCATAAATAAGTAAATAAACATAAACTTTTAACGTTCAGCACCTGATTCTCAAAGTGGACATATTCCAAACACTATAATGAAAATAAAATTATTTTTTTTCTACCTTTGTTGTCTGGTGACTTTGTTTCTCTGATCATGCTGGTCCAGTGTCTGATTCTGCTGCTCTCTATCTGTTCCCTTGACTCCGTTTCCAGGGCTTCCTTTCCATTTATTTCTTTTCTTTCCTCCTTTCTTCTTCATTTCTGGTCCTCCGCAGACTTGACTGTACAGTGGATCCAGCTTCTGCCTATTTTCTCCATCCATGTGCAGTTTCTCTCCTCACTTCCTTTTCCCTCATCTAATCTCCTTCCTCTATCTTCCCTCCATGTCCAGCATTTCTTCTCTCTCCCTTCCCTCCCCTCCATCCATGTCCAGAATTTCTCTTGCCCTCCCCTCCATCCATGTCCTGAAACTCTCCTCTCTCCCCTGCCCCTCTCTATCCATCCATACCCAGCAATTCTCTTCTCTCCCCTGCCCCCTCTGCCCATCCATGCCCAGCAATTCTCTCCTCTGCCCATCCATGCCCAGCAATTCTCTCCCCTACTCCCCTCTGGCCATCCATGCCCAGCAGTTCTCTCCCCTGCCCCCCTCTGCCCAGCAATTCTCTCCCCTGCTGCCCTCTGCCCATCCATGCCCAGCAGTTCTCTCCCCTGCCGCCCTCTGCCCATCCATGCCTAGCAGTTCTCTCCCCTGCCCCCTCTGCCCATCCATGCCCAGCAATTCTCTCCCCTGCTGCCCTCTGCCCATCCATGCCCAGCAGTTCTCTCCCCTGCCGCCCTCTGCCCATCCATGCCTAGCAGTTCTCTCCCCTGCCCCCCTCTGCCCATTCATGCCCAGCAATTCTCTCCCCTGCCGCCCTCTGCCCATCCATGCCCAGCAATTCTCTCCCCTGCTTCCCTCTGCCCATCCATGCCCAGCAATTCTCTCCCCTGCCCCTCTGCCCATCCATGCCCTGCAATTCTCTCCACTGCCTCCCTCTGCCCATCCATGCCCAGCAATTCTCTCCCTTGCCTCCCTCTGCCTACCCATGCCCAGCAGTTCTCTCCCCTGCCCCCCCTCTGCCCATCCATGCCCAGCAGTTCTCCTCCCTCCCCTGCCCTCCTGCTCCCATCCAGGTCTAGCGATGTCCTTCGCCCCCCATCCTCCCCTGCCGCTCCCATCCGTCCATTTCAATTACCTGCCTCGAAGCGCCGCATTATCTAAAGCCTGCCTGCTACCCGTCTCCAGCTGCCTTCCCTGCTTGCTTCTCAGGAGTTGGTTCACGCCCTTAGTCCCACCGCAGGAAAAGGAAATGACGTCAGAATAACATCAGAAGGCGGGACTAAGGGCGCGAACCAACTCCTGAGAAGCAAGCAGGGAAGGCAGGCAGCTGGAGACGGGCAGCAGGCAGGCTTTAAATAATGCGGCGCTTCAAGGCAGGTAATTGAAACGGACGGATGGGAGCGGCAGGGGAGGATGGGGGGCGAAGGACATCGCTACACATGGATGGGAGCGGGAGGGGAGGAAAGCATGGCGCCCTCCTGCCATGCTTACCTCGTGCAGTGGAGCCGGCTCGCCCCCTACAACAACCGGCTCGCAAGAGCTGTCAAAATTTAACAAACGGCTCTTGCGAGCCGGTGCGAGCCGGCTCCAGCACACCACTGGGTATGATCAAAAACCTGCCAGGGACTCCACGTGGAAGGGAGGAAGGTAAAGATGGGAGAGAACACGAGACCAGGTGGTTTGAACTTTAGAACTGGGGTTTAAACGAAGAGTTTTTCTTTTGCTATGATTCTTTTTGGAACTGAATGGGACATTGCCTGTTTGAACTGAGTTTGTGTGTGTGTGTGTGGGGGGGAGGATAAACAGATTTATAAATACGTCACCCAGAGTCAGGTAAACGCAAGTTCTGGCTGCTTACGCGCTAAAAAGAGATATGCGCTTAAAAATGTAAGCCTTTGTGGCGAGGCAGGTTCAGCTGACAACAAAGCTGCAGAAGAATTTAAAACATCCCTGCTAAGTGTGATAGAAAAAAAGGGTTATGTGCCAGAGCAGGTCTTCAATGTTGATGAGACTGGCTTGTTTTACAAACAGGCTGGCAAATGGACAGATATAACGAAAATGGCAGCCAAAGCCCCTTTAAGGCATTTAAAGATCATGCCATCCTGTTATTGTTCACAAATGCCAAGGGTGATTTCAAATGCAAGCCTATGGTGTACAGAGCCCAAAATCCTTGTGCACTTAAAAGGAAAAAACCTGAATTACTTGCCAGTCCATTGGAGATGAAACTGCTAAGCTTGGATGACGTCCAACAACTGTTTCGTTCCAGAAGTTGAACGGTATCTCTACCGCAAGATCTTTGCCTTCAAGGTACTGCTGATTTTGGATAATGCACCAGTACACTGTCTTGCAGACCTAGAAAATGCAAAGCCCAATAATGAGGTTCTCTTCATTTCCCCAAACACATCCATCATCCAGACCCTCGATCAGGCAATAATAAAGGCTTTCCAGTGCCACTACATGCGGGAGCTTTACAGCAAGGCCTATGAAGCTGTAGATGCTGACGAGGAAACCACCATGCTGGACTTCTGAAAGACAGTGGCAATAGGCAATGCAATCGACTACGTTGGGATAGACTGGGATGGCGTCACACAGCCTACTATAAATAATTGTTGGGAATAAAAACTTGGTCAGACTGCATAATAAACTTTGAGGGATTTGAAGGTGTAGCAGAACACGAGTAGAAATGTGGAAAACATCATGCAATTTACACGAAAAGTCCCCGGAGAAGGGCTTGAGGACATGACATAAGAAGATGTTGAAATTTTGCCAGAGACTGCACTAGAGATCAGCAATGAAGACCTGGATGAGATGGGGCAACAAAGCCTCAGGGGCAGTGATAATGAAGAAGAGATGGCTGAGACTCCAAAACTCCTGTCTCTCATGTCTGCAAGAATAGCAGAGTGGGTGTTGACACTGGAAACTATGTTCAGTGACATGAAGGAATGTGATCCAATGCTGCATCTCACAAACTCTGCATTTGCCCCTTACAGTGAAACACTTAAGAGTTTGAGAAGGAAAGCCAAGCAGACAAGGCTGACATAGTTTTTCAGTCATCGAGGCGCAAGACCCAGGCACCTGAGCTAGATCAAGTAGAAGTTGACCCCTCCTCCCTCCCAGGGTCTCCATCTTCATCATCTACTATCATTCTACAAGGCTGTCACTCTCCAGAGGTCGACCCACCTGATTTGACGTCCTCATCGTCTCCATCTTTGCAGGAGGAGTAAATCTCTCTGACCCAGGTCTGCAGTTTCAAACACTGTTTTCATAATGTTGGTGGTTTAATGTTGACAAAACCAATACAGTACAGGCTTTTATTACTGTTGCATAAAGTTGTTTGTTTTTTCAAGCAGTGTTTCATAAGGCACAGAATCATTTCTGTAGCCCCCTGGTTCTGCAGCAATGTTTATCAAGCACTTTTTTCTTAAAGTGTTACCAACTGCAAGGACTGTATCTCATTCAGCAAATACAAATATATATTTTTACAACACACTATAGGCTCATTTTCAAAAGAGAAAAGTGTCCAAAAGACTTTTCTCACAAAAACATCCAAATCAGTATTTTTTAAACCAATTTTTAGACATTTTTCTATGAAGTCAGTAAGAAGTGCATTCAGATCACAAGGGGGCATGTTAAGAGTGGGATTTGGGCGTTCCTAACACATGGACCATTTTCTGCCATAATGGAACAAAACAAAAATGTCCAGGGCTATAATTTAGACATTTTGGTCTGTTTATTAATGAATAAGTCAAAAAAGTGCACTAAATGACCAACAGGCTCATTTTCAAAAGAGATGGATGTCCATCTTTTGACATAAATCGGAACTTGGACGTCCAAATCGGTATAATCGAAACCCGATTTTGGACGTCTCCAACTGCAGTCCGTCAGAAGGACATCCAAATCTCAAGGGAGCATGCCAGGAATGTGTTCAAGGCGGGACTTGAGCGCTCCTAAGACATGGATGTCTTTCAGTGATAATGGAACAAAACAAAGATGTCCAAAACTAAAACTTAGACGTTTTGAGCTAGACCTGTTTGTATAAACAAATAGCTGCAGTGAGAATTGAACCCACTTCCCCAGGATCAAAGTCTGCTGCATTAACCACTAAGCTACTCCTCTACTCCACACAAGAGTCCCCCAAATGACCAGATGACCACTGGAGGGACTCGGGGATCACCTCCCCTTAATCCTCCAAACACAAAACATTTTTCCAAACAGCACTTTCAAAAGGAAAAGATAAACATTTTTTTTTGTAGAAAATGACCTTTCCTGTTCTGATTTTGGATGTTCAAATTCAGACAGATGTCATATCCAAAAATGCCCTTTCTGTATTTCATTTGCCCAAAGTCTCAAGGAGCAGCAGTGCCAGGATCAAAGCCCCCTGAACTAACCAGTAAGCCACTCCTCCTCTGTTTTGGATGTCTTGCATGTGGAGGTTTTGTGTTCGAAAATGGACCAAAACCAAGGACGTCCAAATCACAAAGACGTCCAAATTACAGGACGTACTTGGCATTTTCAAAATGAAAGATGGCCATCCATCCTTTCACGAATATGACCTTCTCCCTGCCTCCGAATTTGGACATCTTTGTAAAACGTCCAAATTCCGACTTAGACGTTTCTTTCGAAAATGCCCCTCCAGGTGACCTCTGCAGGAATAAAGGGATGAAACCTCCTTTCTCCCCCAGTGATCACTGACCCCCTCCCATCCCCCCAAAGTGTAAAGGAAGCTGTATATACCAGCATCTATGACAGCTTCAGATGTTACGGCCAGTCCTATTAGAAAAGCAAGCGGGTCCCTGGAATAGCCTAGTGGTCAGTGCACTATAGAGAAGGGGACCCAGGCCCATAATCCACTCTATTACACTTGTTGTAGAAAGTGTCAGCCCCCCTAACCCCCACCCAAAAAACCTACTGTACCCACATATAGGTGACACCTGTAGCCATAAGGGCTATTGTAGTTGGGTACAGTAGGATTTTGGTGATTTTTAGGGCTTACCGTACAGTATAAGGAGTTAACAGTGAGATGCGTACCTGGGATCTTTTATGTGAAGTCCAGCGCAGTGCCCCCAGGGTGCCCCACGGCTCTGCTGGGATGTCTGTGTGGCCAGTCTACGAAGAATGTTAGTCACCGCGTCTCAAAAAAGATATAGTGGAATTAGAAAAGGTGCAGAGAAGGGTGATGAAAATAATAAAGAGGATGGGACAACTTCCCTAGGAGGAAAGGCTAAAGCAGCTAGGGCTCTTCAGCTTGGAGAAGAGACGGCAGAGGGGAAATATGATAGAGGTCTATAAAATAATGAGTGGAGTGGAACAGATAGACGTGAATCACTTGTTTACTTTTTCCAAAAATACTAGCACTAGGGGGCATGCGATGAAGCTACATAGTACATTTAAAACAAATCGGAGAAAATATTTCTTCACTCAACGTGTGATTAAACTCTGGAATTCGTTGCCAGAGAATGTAGTAAAAGCAGTTAGCTTAGCTGGGTTTAAAAAAGGTTTGGTAGCTTCCTAAAAGAAAAGTCCATAAGCTTGATGGACCTTTGGCCTGTCCCTGTGTGCCTTTTTTTTTTTAATGGTCTAAAAGGATAGATGCACTAAGTACAACAATGACTACGAAATGGCCATTTTCAAATAAAAGAGACATTTTTTTCTGGTTAGAAAATGGCCATTTTCACTACTTGATTTTTAGATGTTTTCAGTAACACGTCCAAAGTCGGATTTAGACGTCATATTGAAAATGCCCCTCTATGTTTCTCTGATTTTTGTTATGTGTTGTCCAATGCAGGACCCAAACCCTGGATTTTCTTCTATAGGGATATGCATTCACTTTTCACGGTTTTGAGGAAAAATTGTTATAGCTGGAACCTCAATTTCCCATAAGTACATTTTTTGGTATTTGAAAATTTGTGGTTTGCGATCTTTTTGTGAACCATACCATCGCAAATGCCGAGAATGGACTGTATATCCAAATTTAAAGCAAAATAAATGTTGTAAACAACAGACTGGTCTTAGCCTCCATCTTCTGGAAAATCCTGAAATTTAGAAACAGCTGGTGCAGTGGGCTGTGTCTTTTCTGGAATGGGATAACAACACTGGACCTGGGGGGTGGGGGTGGGGAGAAGAAGATGTGCTGGACCTGGGGTGAGGGAGATGGAGATATCATGGACCTGGGGGTGGGGGGTGAGGAGATGCACCTTTATTGGTGTTATATAGTCAGAGCTCTTTATTTTTATTCAATATTTTGGGTGGAAGAACAGTGGATGGAAGAAGTTATTTTTATTACTCAGGGGTTGATATTCAAAGCAATTTAACCAGGCAAAAATGGCTCCTGGCCAGTTAAATACTACTACTACTACTACTTAACATTTCTAGAGCGCTACTAGGGTTACGCAGCGCTGTACAATTTAACAAAGAGAGACAGTCCCTGCTCAAAGAGCTTACAATCTAATAGACAAGTGAACGGTCGGTCCGATAGCATTTGTTCATGCTAACTACTAATTTTCAGCAGTGCTAGGGTGTCCCTAGAACCGGCCCCTCGAAATGACACAGTGATTACAATTTATAACAAATTCTCTACCTATAAAAGGTTATTCCATAATTATACTTCCTGTGTGTACATCCATATGCTGCACAAGACGGCATGTTTGAGAATATAAGTGAGATTAAATGAAAATTCCACCAACAATAAAGAATGACAATGAGGATGCAGCAGCTCATATTTGCTTGCTTTGTTTTGAGAGTACAGGGTTGACGGCTGAGTGGGAGAAGGGAAACAGAGATTAACCTAATTGGCTGCAATGTTTTGACGTCATCCCATGTCCTGAGTCAAATCTATGAGGCAGGAAGGTGATAATAGCCGATAGCAGAGCTCCTGTCATAGAAAAAGTGATTGACTAAAGAACCAGCAAATGAGGGTTAGAGGTAGGTGCAGGAGCAGCCAATGAAGGTTAGAGCTGGGAGTGTGAGGAGCCAATGAGGGGTAGCGGTGGTTGTGTGATAAGCTAATGAGAAGTGTTTGCTCACGTTTATTAATGTGTCTCCTCTCTGCAGTAAATGTGACTCTGGATCCTGAAACTGCTGGTCCTGATCTCGTCCTGTCTGAAGATCGGAAAAGTGTCAGATGGAGAAACACAAGACGGAATGTGCCAGCCACTGCTGAGAGAATTGATACTTATCGCCATGTGCTGGGAAGTGAGGGCTTCACCTCAGGGAGACATTACTGGGAGGTGGAGCTGGGGGAGGAGGTGGAGCTGGGGGAAATGTTTCTAATGGGAGTGTGTAAAGAGCCTGTGAGGAGGAAGGTGGGGATCAAACCTGAGGAGGGATTCTGGACAGTGGAGCTGCGGAATGAAACCGGATGCTATGCCCTCACCTCCCCTGAGACCACGCTCCCCCTGATCCCCCGGGCAGTGGGGATTCTGCTGGACTATGAAGCAGGAAAGGTCTCGTTTTATGACGCAGAGAATAAATCTCATCTCTTCACCTTCACTGACTCCTTCACTGGGAAACTCCAACCCTTCTTTGAGACTCATTCTGAATTTCCTCTGAGAATCCGCCCAATACTAGATTAACATTCCCAGACTCTCTCGCTCTGCTTGACAATTTGGAGCCGTATGTTAGTACCTCGGTCATAGGTTGTCTTAGGTTGCAAGTGGGAAATGGGCACTTATTCTTACCTGTCCTGACCACACGACCTCTAGAGCACTAAAATGTAAGGGCACATAGAATAACTGTGGTCAGAATGTGCAGGTGATGGAAAATTGAAAATCATACCTCCCCCCTTGGATCTAGTATTAACTGTGGCTTACAAATTTCGCTTGGTGGCTAAGGGAAGGGACTATTTAGCAAGGGAAAGATAAGGCATATCCTAGGAACTGCATAATAAGAGTCCAAAATAACCAAAGCATAACATAATATGTATTATTCTAAACTTAAAATTCATACGTCTTATTCTTAAACTATAACATACTAAATTAAAAACTATTGCATCTATAATAACTCTAAAATAAACATGTTATATAATCAACTTATCCTAAAAATAATATGTTGTATAATAAAAGAGAAGAAATTATGCATTGATGGTAACTTTTTCATTCAGGAACTGTAGGCCTTATTTCTTACTATTAGCAGTTACATTCATGTACTTTTAGCAAGGTATAAATGATAACATTCTGTGCGGTGGATTACATCCTATCTTAAAAGCTGTTTTCCCTAACATGGTACATTTGTTCATATGCCTCACTAATGTCACGGCCTTCGTGTACCACATGGTTAATATTGTCATAGAGTCCAGTTTCAGCGGTTTGATTCAGTCTTTCATAGAGCATATATTGTCCAGCTGGATCTTTTTTGCTAAGGGCAGTTTCAATCAGGCGTTCAACAAGTCTCCTAATATGCTGTATGATGCAGCAGCCCACAAGTACAAACACAGCAACAACAATGAGTATAGTTGTAATAGCAGAGAGAAAGAAATGTTTCCATTTTCCAAAAGCACTGTCAAGCCACCCAGTCCAAGACGTGTCAACGCCAGAATTTTCTGCAAGTTCATTGGCAAGGGCAGTGAGACCTTCTAGAGTCCTGGTAATGGTACCATCGGGTGCTGTATTATTGGGAATGAAAGTACAACAGTGGGGGCCAATCAGGGCACAGACCCCCCTTCTCAGCCAGCATCATATCAAGGACCATCCGATTCTCCCAGGCCATCAGGCTTGTGGCATCTAGCTGTTCAACGATACCCTTGACCGCATCTTGAGTGTGGTTAATGAAGCACTGCTGGTTATAGTAAATATAGTTAATCCAATCAACATTTTTGTTAATGGTCACCCACCAGAAAATGGACTCAAATCCCGATGCAATTCGGTTGTGGGCCTTATGCTCATCAGGTACCCCCCTTGGCACACCTATAGAGTCCACGTAAACTGCTTCATTGAATGAACTGGGAATCTCTTCCTTTTTTTGTCTGGGTTTGTTTCGACTTGGGATGGGTTGGCTCAGGATAGGTTTGTCACCACGTTGTAATGCAATGGCAATGGGAATTATCAACTGAATTATGGCATACTGTCCTTGCCATCTTCTTGGCAAGGTCGAGAAAAGAGTTCTATTTGACTGCCCCAATTTGACTGCCCCTATCGAACTGACTATTCACTTGTCCTTTAGATTGTAAGCTCTTTTAGCAGGGAATGTCCTTTTATGTTAAATTGTACAGCGCTGCATAACCCTGGTAGCGCTTTAGAAATGTCAAATAGTAGTAGTAGTAGTATTCCCGCAATACCACCACACATCCGCTCGTGGGCGTGTGAAGTCAGAGAAATCTAGATTGCCACTGGAAATAATGGAGGCATTACACAATAGATCTCCCACCAAGTAGGGGTTGTTAATCTTTTTTCTGCGAATGCAAGTTTGGAATGTGGTTCCTGGTATAGGTGGCTTGAATCTTAGGGGTACTCTCTGGCTGCTTCTGGGTATCTCTGGAAACAAAAAACTGAGGGATTGACAAGATTCATCAGTAGTCTTGGTACCATTAACATGCATACAGCGCCTTTATAGTCATTATCAAAATTCAATAGAAAAGGGACAACTAGCGGTTCCGGGAGGGCAGAAGCACACACATAACAGTCAGTCACATTTAAACTCTTTGTGGTATATCGTACCCAATCTAACCACAAGTTTATATCACTATAGCCTATCTTGATGGCAAAAGTTTCGCTGAGGTCGGTGATATTTAGAATTTTAATTGGGACTTTAGCTTCCTCAGGGGCTTTGGGCACTAGGGAATTTTTGGGATCTACTCCTGGTATCAAGAGACGGAGTGTAGGTTTGGCCATTGTAGGTTCAACGACTAAAACTCTAAAACGGCCCATGGGGTCTGCATTAGTGGCATCTATTCCAATAACATTTCTCTGTCTCTATCGGCATTGTCATGATCAATCAGGTGGGTGGGCAACTGGTGTGACCTCTTGCTCATCAAGGGGAGTCTACTATGGTATGTCAGAGAGAAATAATGGTGGTAAGCCAGGGAGAATTGATGGGACATATGGAGGGGCATAATTGAACGAAAACGTCTATCTCCATGGGCGTTTATCTCCGAGAACGGGTCCGTGAAGGGGCGGACCAAACCGTATTTTCGAAAAAAAATAGACGTCCATGTTTTATTCGACAATTTGTGAGCTGGGCGTTTTTGTTTTTCAGTGATAATGGAAAATGAAAGGGCCCAGCTCAAAAACAAATAAATCCAAGACATTTGTTCATGGGAGGGGCCAGGAGTCGTAGTGCACTGGTCCCCCTCACATGCCAGGACACCAACCGGGCACCCTAGGGGGCACTTTTACAAAAACAAAAAGGTAAAAGAGCTCCCAGGTGCATAGCACCCTTCCCTTGTGTGTTGAGCCCCCCAAATCCCCCTAAAACCCACTGCCCACAAGTCTACACCATTACTATAGCCCTAAGGGGTGAAGGGGGGCACCTACATGTGGGTACAGTGGGTTTGGGGGGGTTGGACGACTAATAAGCATTAAGCAGCACAATTGTAACAGGTAGGGGGGGATGGGCCTGGGTCCACCTGCCTGAAGTCCACTGCACCCCCTAACAACTCCTCCAGTGACCTGCATACTGCTGCCAGGGAGGTGGGTATGACATTTGAGGGTGAAAATAAAAAGTTGTGAAACATCATTTTTTTGTGGTGGGAGGGGGTTAGTGACCACTGGGGGAGTCAGGGGAGGTCATCCCCGATTCCCTCTGGGGGTAATCTGGTCATTTAGGGCACTTTTTGGGGCCTTATTCGTGAAAAAACAGGGTCCAGGAAAAGTGCCCTAAATTCTAGCTACAAACGCATATTTTTTTCCATTATCGGCGAAAGGCGCCCATCTCTGTTCGGGTGATAACCATGCCCCAGTCCCGCCTTCACCACGCCTCCGACACACCCCCGTCAACTTTGTACGCTTCCGCGATGGAGTGCAGTTGAAAACGTCCAAGTTCGGCTTTCGATTATACCGCGTTATTCGTTTTTGTGAGATAAACGTCCATCTCCCGATTTAGGTCGGAACTTGGGCATTTTTCTCGTTCGATTATAAGCAGGATGGTATCTGTCAGTTTCTAGTCAAGTACCCCAGTTAAAAATCTTATCAACAGCAGGATCTTGTTGCAATAACAGTATTAAGGTTAGTATGGTTGTGTCAATACATAATAACAAAGCAATCATGTGTATTATGCTGTGACTATCAGTAACAAAATCACTTTAAAGATAAACAGAAAGCAATACAATACTAGTAATGTATATTCGGTGAAGATAAAATCAACAGTGCATATGAAAGTGCTCCCGATCAGGAGTCCTAAAATAGTAATGATAAAATCAAGAGTCAGTAATTCCAGGTTCTGTCCTTGAGGTGTACCCAGGAACTGTGGTCTTGTAGCTTGACTGCTGTAGCTGACAGAGCTTCAGCTTTGAATGGATCAACGTAAACATGATTCTTTCAGGTCTTATGGGTGCAGTATTTTCTGTGGACCAGGTCTGTTATTTTCAAGGCCTTGGGATTTTCTGAATTATTTATTTATTTATTGCATTTGTATCCCACATTTTCCCACCTATTTACGGGCTCAGTGTGGCTTACAATATCCAAACTATTCCCCCTTTCTGTCTGGCAATTTCCTTGGAAATTTAAGACAGAAATGTTATAAGAGATTATAAATAGTACCAGTACACAGGGATGGGATAAAGAAACATCAAGGAATCTAGTACAAAGATAAGGCATGGGTAAAAGTAGAAAACTATATATATATATATATATATATATATACATCCAGAAAAAAGTCCATAATATCTATGTATAAATGTCCATGTAACTGATGAATTAACTGTGGTCAGTGTTGGTTCTCCCCCAACTGCAGTCCGTCACGGGGATGAACAAAGTTCACGGGGGCGTGTTGGAGGCATAGCGAAGGCGGAACGGGGGCGTGTTTATCGGCCAAGGAGAGATGGGTGTCCTCAGCCGATAATGGAAAAAGAAAGGCGTCCCTGGCGAGAATTTGGTCCGCTTTATTTGGTCCCTTTTTTTTCAGGTCCAAGTCCCAAAAAAGTGCCCGAACTGACCAGATGACCACCAGAGGGAATCGGGGATGACCTCCCCTGACTCCCCCAGTGGTCACTAACCCCCTCCCACCAAAAAAAAAAAAACTTTAAAAAACTTTTTTTGCCAGCCTCTCTGCCAACCTCAAATGTCATATTCCAGTCCATCGCAGCAGTATGCAGGTCCCTGGAGCAGTTTTAGTGGGTGCAGTGGACTTCAGGCAGGCAGACCCAGGCCCATCCCCCCATACCTGTTACACTTATGGTGGTAAATGTGAGCCCTTCAAAACCCACCCGAAACCCATTGTACCCACATGTAGGTGCCCCCTTTCACCCCTTAGGACTATGGTAGTGGTGTGTACTTGTGGGGAGTGGGTTTTGGGGGGGGGGGGCTCAGCACGCAAGGTAAGGGAGCTATGCACCCACCTTGGAGCAATTTCTGAAGTCCACTGTAGTGCCCCCTAGGGTGCCCGGTTGGTGTCCTGGCATGTGAGGGGGACCAGTGCACTACAAATCCTGGCCCCTCCCACGACCAAATGCTTTTGATTTGTTCGTTTTTGAGATGGGCGTCCTCCGTTTCCATTATCAGCGAAAACCGGGGATGACCAGCTATGTCTCGGGCCAGCTATCTCAGCATTTACTACTACTACTTATCATTTCTATAGCGCTACTAGATGTACGCAGCGCTGTACACTTGAACAAGAAGAGACAGTCCCTGCTCGACAGAGCTTACAATCTAATTAGGACAGACAAACAGGACAAACAAGAGATAATGGAATATTAATGTGAGGATGATAAAATAAGGGTTAGGAGTTAAAAGCAGCATAAAAAAGGTAGGCTTTTAGCTTAGATTTGAAGACGGCCAGAGATGGAGCTTGACGTACCGGCTCAGGAAGTCTATTCCAGGCATATGGTGCAGCGAGATAAAAGGAACGGAGTCTGGAGTTAGCGGTGGAGGAGAAGGGTGCAGGTAAGAGAGATTACATGTGAGGGTCTGTTGCGAGGCTGAAGGGTAACATCCGAAACTGATGTTTGCCCAACACTGCAAAGCGCAGAAAATGTTGATGCATGGGCCGTATTGAAATGTGCAGATAGGCCTTTGTAACATCTAGTGCAGTCAAAACTCTCCGTCCCGAACTGCTACTATGACCAAGCAAAGAGTATCCATATGAAAAGTGGATACTCAGACCCGATTGACCGCTCTGAGGTCCAGAATCAGTCTGAAAGATCCCTCTTTCTTTGGAACGACAAAGTAAATGAAATACCGACCCTGCTTGAGCTCTGAAGAGGGAACTGGACAAATAGCCTGAAGGTCGAGAATGTCCACCATCTCTAAAGTCAACCTAAATGTTGAGAGATGGGCGGGGCAACCCGTATAATCGAAAAGAAAGATGGGTGCCCTTCTCATTTCAATTATACGGGTTACCCCGCCCCTTCCCGAGGATGTCCTCAGAAATGGACGCCCTTAGAGATGGTCGTCCCCGTTCGATTATGCCCCTCCACGTAACACTTATAACTCATACAATCACTATAAAACCTTGTATCTGTTATCAACCAACTGGGCAAACACCTTGACAGTACTATGTAAGCCACATTGAGCCTGCAAATAGGTGGGAAAATGTGGGGTACAAATGCAATAAATAAATAAATATAAAGGATTTAGTTGTTAACAGTAAACCAAATAGCAGTATAAACAAACTGTTAACAGTTCACCGAATTTCACTTGTCAGCAGGGAGCCAATTAACATCTGCTGACCATCTGTCAATTTTGGAAGAACTGAAAATCAAAAGAATGGATCTAATTCAGATCCTCTGCTACCGTTATGTTTATTTACTTGTTCTATCTAACCCAGAGGAATACTCCACGCACTCCCGTGGTTAGGGTGGAACAAATTAGATGCCACTAGATGTGATAAAATTTATCTTTGCTTTATTCACTTACCATATCAGAAAAACAGACAGGCAATATCAGTATAGTCTAAAGTTTTTCTAACGGGAGAGTACTCGGCTGCACACAGATACAGTCTCGGAGCAATCTCTCCTCAGATATAGGATGTACATTCATTTTTATACCAAACCTTAACCTTATTTTTAGGGTGGGCCACAGAAACACAAGCCTGATAAGTTTGTTTTCTCCAGTAGCCTGCTATCTCATGTTTCCATCACCAATAGCCCCTTATCTTATGCCACCAGGGTGTAGGCTGCAGACTGCCCCTAACCACATTCATTTCCGCCCCTGGCTGGAACATTTTGCACCTGGTTCTACTGTTCTGCAAAGTCGCAGGACCAATTGTCAGTAAACACATTTCTGGGTCAGAGAGAGTTTATGATCTTAGTTTCAGATGTTAGCCTGACTCATAGGCCTTTGGTTCAGAGTAGGCCCAGGCCAGACAGGTTCAGTATTATCAAGTTCCAGGATTTCTTTCTTTCCTTTATAGAAATGAAGCTTATTTCTTTCTATCCCAATGGATTAACACAGAAGCCAGAACAGTTTCAAACATGAGGGACAGAGATGGGACCAGAGCCTGTGAATGTGAGGAGGGGTTTCACTGACATATTGAAAGCAACAAATGGTATATTAAGTGAAACAGTAAGCTCAGTAGGGCAGGGACTCATTGTGTTGCAGGAATTGAGATAGGAATTTGTGATACTTCAGGAGTCAGACAGCACACACCAGTATGAGAGAGAAATCTTCTTTATTTGCCAGCAAACAAAGCAGGACATCAGTTCTAGCTCTCTTCTCTTCTCTTAGCTCTTTGTGTCTTTCTCTCAGCTCTCTGTGTCTTTCTCTCAGCTGCTTCTCTTCTTATGCTGTCTTCTCCTTCTTCTGTCTGTTCCTTCTGTCCTTCTCTTTCTTCTGAGCTCCTTCTGACGTAAACTGCTTCTGCTCCCACTTAAATAGGGTCCTAAGCCCTCCTCCTAGCCTAGCCCCCTTTACTCCCAATTGGTTAAGAAACTGATTGGCTACCTTGCCTCAACCAATCATTACTTTTGAAATATCAGTTACATAGGTTCCAGACATCCTAAACTGACCTGTGACCTGGGGCCCCTCATGCCAGACATTTGGTCTCCAGTCTCTTACATTTCTCATTATGATTGATGTCTCATCTATAGCTTAAACTGGATTCCCTTAGAGACTAAGAGGCCCCATCTAACATTGGTTATTCTCATATTCCTAATCAGCTTCATACTACCTACTAACTAAACTCTGGCATTCATTAAAGAGGTCAAAAGTCAGTCTTACTTAATAGCATACATATCAGGCTATTACTTTCAAGATCATTTCTACATTTTACCTATAATTAATCAAGGAGAAGAGAGCTGACTAGTCCTGACCTTTTTCACCTATCAGCTCCATACACAGAACTAGCTAAGACCATAGTTAATTCAAAACACATGTTGATCTCCTCACTGCAGCCTTAAACAGCAGACAAAGGATCATTTTAGAAGTAACACAGAGTTGAACAAACATCCTACACAGAATTATTAATTTACACAGAATACAACATATTCTAAAGTAAGCATTCTTATAAGACATATTCTAAATATCAGGAATATCTAGAATTATTTAGAATCTAACTAGCATTAAACTAATTCTTTTAAAACTACGGCATGTCTGGCTCATTCCTTTATTCATTCATAATAGTTTACAGCTGTGCCAGCTAGCATTGGCAATTCACAAGGGACAGAGTTTCATTTCTCACTGACCTTTCCTAACCTTAGCTCGGCCAAGCTAGACATTGAAATAATATGAAACATCTGGCATACCTTCACTTCAGTTGCAAAGTAAAAAGTTAGAATTCTAACTTCAAGCTTTTAACAGAATTAACCCTTCATATGATTTCTTAGAATTATTCTTTGCTCATGGCTGCCTCATTCCCCCCTTTGAGACTAAAATCAGCTTATGCAGAGATAAGTCTCACATCTCAAACTCTGGAGACTATAGTGATCCTAACTAGGAATAGACTTGTGAATCACCATTACCCTACTTGTTAAGGTCCGACGGCATACTGCCGAAGCACATGAGGCCAGGAAACAAAACAACAACCCTGCTAAAACTAAGACTATTAGGGAAATGAACAAGGGATGTATCCAGGAGGTCAATGACCACCACCAGGAGGTAAGGTCTAATCCTCCTCGGTAATCCTCCACATTAAGGCTGGCCAACTGTAGGACTTTATCCATGGCATGCCTAACTACATGCGTCCTATTTATGACAATAGTACAGCACTCCGAAGAATTTAACACTGTGCAGAGACCACCCTGGGCTGCAAAGAGATAATCAAGACCCATACGGTTATATCTAGAAACTATACTTAATTCATTAATTTGATCCTGCAATGCATTGACTACCACGTTCAGCTCATGAACTAAAACATGAAGTAGGGACTGAAGTCTCCGGGTAGCCATACCTAGTTCAGTAATACCCGCTACCGGGCCTCCAATTGGAATCCAGGCCGTGGCAGAAAGGGCTACAAGTCTCTTTTTAGTCAGAGGATAAGTAGAATTAATATACTGGAGGGCTAATTCAATCGCCTCATCCTCTGTGGCAACGGAGGAGGGTAAGGACAAAGCCTCTCGCTTAGAGCGGTGCGGGGATAGTGGCTTAAGAGGAATAACTTTAGGAAAATAATTCAAGGTTACCAATACACAAAAATCATATGTGGAGGGAAGAATCATGTGGAGGACATTATCACAGAGCCAGTAATGACCAAGGAGAGGGCGACGAAAGTTCCCAATAAATGTAGGCACAGGATGGAGATTAGGATGCCCATAATGCGAGCCCCTATCCCAGGGGGAACGAAGAAGAAATGGAGACTTTGTACACCATAGGTGCCAATCCCCAATTGTAACAGACCGCTCATATGATGCAACCCCTTCATACCCCGGGGACTTATGAAAGTAGAAAATAGGATGGGACACTATAGTCTTCTCAGTAGTATAGTTAGGAGCCAGATAATCACCTTGGTCATAATCTACAGGTATGGTAGTAGGGCACATAGGAGTACCTGGAGAAACTACCCACACAGGTTCCTCCTTCTCTGGGAGAACATTAGTATAGTTACAGGGAATGGGAAGAACAGTTGAGATGTCTCTTGTTAAACAAAACACTCCAGAAGCTGGATAGGGAGACGTAAAAACTGGCCTTAGAGAAGAGTCAGAGGGGGAAGTAGCATTATAAAAGGACCACCAAGTATAATCCTGGCTCCAAGGGCCTGAACTCGAAAAGTAGGGAGGTATAAGAGCTGGGAGTTGCACAGGGACAGGTACAGCTGGGACATCTGTGGTATAAGGAGAAAATCGGGAACACACAATACAAGGGGAAGTAATCTTGGCCTGGCTAATTAGTTCCTGGACAGAGTGTAACCAAAGGTTGGAGCGAGTTGGGGTATTAGGAACAAGGAGGCAAGGAGTAGAAAACAACAAAAGCATCCAAACTACTAACATTTTCTTTCTTCCTAATCTAAAACAAATACAGCAAACTAATTAAGCAATAATATTTCAACAGTCTGTGCTAATCACAGATTACTCTAATATAGTGTTCTCAGTCTTTGAGTTCTTATACCAGTTGGGATAGACCCTCAACTGACAAGGATCAAGCTCTCAAATTCCAGGAAAGCCAGAATCCGGCAAGAAAGAGTCTCAGTATGAAGCCGAAGTTCAGCCGCTCCTGCAGTATGCAGTTGACCCTTCTTTTCAGCTAGTAGATTCTTTGGTTCGGGTCAGGCGCAACTTCAATGGCTCCGCTGGATCTCTTTCTGCTCTCCACTGTCTAGGCTCCGTCTGATCCGTGCTGGGCTCAGTCTGGTCAGCAGACTTAATTCGAGACCAATGGACCCATGGAGTTATCCCTGCGACCTTCACAGCTGCAGGGGTAGAAAGCAAAACAGTAAAAGGTCCTTTCCATCGGGGCCCCAAAGGCTGGAGCTTCCAGTCTTTCACCCAAACTCTATCCCCTGGCAGGAAGGAATGTACCTGAGCCTGGAAGGGGACAGGGTTTATTTCTCTCACATAAGACTGAAGCTCAGAAATTATCTTCCCCAAGAGGGCTACCTGCTCCTGCACCTGGGCAGACCCTAAAATCCCTATGTCTCCCTTAATTCCCTGTAAAATGGCTGGGGGCTTCCCATACACAATTTCAAAGGGAGAGAGGGCTGTTCCTTTAGTTGGGGTGCATCGGAGGCGGAAGAGGGCTAGTGGCAATGCCTGTGGCCATTTCAATTGGGTTTCCTGACAAATCTTTGCTAGGCTATTTTTCAAGGTTCTATTTGCTCGCTCAACCTGCCCTGAACTCTGGGGACGATAGGCACAATGCAATTTCCAGGTAATGCGCAATGCGCGGGACAGGGCCTGAAGTGTAGCTTCAACAAAGGCGGGACCATTATCTGAACCTATGGCAAGGGGCAGTCCATACCTGGGGATGACATCCCTAAGGAGAGCTCGAGCTACTTCTGTGGCTTTCTCAGTGACTGTAGGATATGCTTCCACCCACCCAGAAAAGGTACAGACCATGACTAAGAGGTATCGGAACCTACCACTCCTGGGCATTTCTGTGAAGTCTATAACTAGGGACTCAAAGGGTGTTAGTCCTCTAGACTGAACTCCTGGTGGAATACGGGGTCCCTGACGGGCATTATTCTGGGCACAGAGAGTACATCGGGCAGAGGCAGTGGCAACCAGACTATCCAATCCTTCCAGCACCACTACTCGACTGAGTAGGCGGGCTAGTGCTGTTTTCCCTAAGTGTGATAGGTCATGAGCTTGAGACACTACAGGCCAAGCTAGGTGGCGTGGCACCAGAACTCTGGTATCAGGGAGATGTAACCAGCCATCAGGTCTCCTTACTGCACCTTCTTCTTGAGCCCATTTCTCTTCCATTTGGGTATACATAGGTGTCCATTCTTGCAGTCGAATTTGGAACAGGGGGGTCACAGTACTTGCTGGGGGTCCTCGAGCAGCTTCCTTGGCCACCCGATCAGCATGGCGGTTCCCTCGGGCCACTGGAGTATCTATTCTTTGGTGTCCCCTGCAATGAATAACAGCTACCTTCTTAGGGGCCCACACAGCCTCTAGCAGCTGAAGTATTTCAGGTCCATACTTAACAGGTTGGCCTGCAGCATTTACGAGTCCCTTTTCCTTATACAAAGCTCCATGAGCATGTAGGGTTGTGAAAGCATACTTAGAATCAGTATAAATGTTGGTCACCAGTCCTGCTGCTAGCTCCAGAGCTCGTATGAGGGCCACAAGTTCTGCTTTCTGGGCTGAAGTTCCTTGGGGCAGGGCTCTTGCTTCTATCACCTTGTCCTCTGTCACCACAGCATAGCCTGCCAATCGCTTGGAGTTCTCCACATAACTGCTTCCATCTGTGAAATAAATTACATCTGGGTCCCTCCACGGAACATCTTTAAGATCTGGTCGACTGGAGTACACTTCATCCATAGTTTGGATACAGTCATGATCTGGTGGTCCCTCAGATGCTGGCAAAAGAGTGGCGGGATTAAATGTAGCCACTGTTTCCAGGTGTATCCGTGGATTCTCACACAAACTAGCTTGGTACTTAACCATACGGTTATTTGTAAACCAGTGGTTGCCCTTATACTCCATGAGGGTGAGAACTGCGTGGGGGACTTTAACAACCAGTTCTTGCCCCAAGGTCAACTTATCAGCTTCCTGGACCAGTAAGGCTGTTGCTGCAATGGCCCTCATGCAGGCTGGCCATCCTTTAGCCACTCCATCCAGCTGTTTAGACAGGTATGCAACAGGCCTCTGCCAGGATCCCATCATCTGGGTCAGCACACCCAGAGCAACCCCCTGTCGCTCGTGGACATACAATGAGAAAGGTTTCTCCACATCAGGAAGGCCTAACGCAGGGGCTTGGAGTAGGGCTTTCTTTATGGCAATGAAGGATTGTTGAGCAGTAGGTCCCCATTCAAATGGTTCCTTTTCACCCCCCTTCGTGGCTTGGTAAAGGGGTTTCGCCATCAATGCAAAATTTGGAATCCAAATTCTGCAGAATCCGGCTGCTCCCAGAAATTCCCTAACTTCTCTTCTGGACTTGGGTTGGGGAATTGCAGCTACCGCTTGCTTCCTACTAGCATCCAGTCTCCGACTTCCCTGGGAAATGCAAAAACCCAGATACTTCACTTCTGACTGACAGAGTTGGGCCTTTGAGCGTGAGACCTTATAGCCTGCATCCAAGAGTAGCTCCAGCAATTCTCTAGTAGCCTCAAAACACTCTTCCTGGGTCACTGCTGCAATCAGGAGGTCATCTACATACTGGAGTAAAACTCGCCTGGAAGGCTCAGATTTAAAAGTCTTAAGGTCTTGCCCTAGGGCTGTCCCAAAAATAGTGGGGGAATTCTTGAACCCCTGTGGCAGGCGGGTCCATGTATACTGAAGCTTCCTTCCTGTTACTGGGTTTTCCCATTGAAAGGCAAAAAGCAATTGACTGGCGGGGGCCACCCGAATACAAAAGAAGGCATCTTTTAGGTCTAGTGTCGTGAAATGGGTAGCTCCAGAAGGTATCAATCCTAGCAGGACATATGGATTAGGCACTACAGGGTGTAATGAGATAGTGGATTTGTTGACCACTCGTAAGTCTTGGACTGGCCGGTAATCCTCAGTCCCTGGCTTCTGAACTGGCAATAGTGGCGTATTCCATGGAGACTGGCAAGGTCGAATAATTCCATGGGATAACAGACGATTCAAATGTGCTTGAATCCCTTCCAGAGCCTTTCTGGGAATTGGGTATTGGCGAAGATGGATTGGCCGGGCACTTGGAAGTAAGTCTACATGTACAGGAGGAATATTTCGGGCCAACCCTGGGGGATTATCTTCTGCCCATACCCCACTGACCTGAAAGCTGTCTGCCAGGGGTAGGTCAACTTGGCCATGCGACTGATGCAGCCGCCATTCTTCTTCAAGAGGGCAGCAGAAACTCAATATACCCTTAGGGCTGGATGCTGGGGGCCGAAAGGAGACTGAAGTCTGGCCATCAGAGTCAAAAGAAATTTGGGCCCTAAGCTTGGACAGCAGGTCTCGACCTAACAAAGGGATTGGACAGTCTGGCATATACAGGAATTCATGAGTGACTATGTGTGAGCCTAATTGGCATCTACGGGTTGTCAGGAAGGGCCTCCGGTTCTGCACCCCCGTGGCTCCCACCACTCGGACAGTTTTTCCAGACACAGGCGCTAATCGCTCCGTCACAACAGAATGTTCAGCTCCTGTATCAATCATGAATGGAATTGAGCGGCTCCCTATAGTTAGCTTGACCATAGGTTCCTGGGAGCCCAGTTTATAGGAACCCGGTCTGTCCTATTCGTCCCATTCTGCCATCTCGGCTATCCCGATGATGTCAGATTCAGGAGGCTCATATCTTCCCTCTCGAACTCGGCCTCGGCTTCCTCGATCTCCTGGTCCCCTTCTCAGTCCCTGGCGCCTCTGGGGGCATTCATCTTTCCAGTGCCCTCTTTCCTTACAATAGGCACACTGATCCCTCTCCAATCTTGGTCTGGGATTCTCCCCCCTTGGCCGGGATTGATTGAAGGAATCTCGGGGCCTGGCTGGTGGTCCGGGGTCCCACTTTGGCTTCCCATTAGCTAGAAGTCGACCTCGGTTAAGGGTGGAATTAGTAATGGCTGCCGCTAAAAGGTCGGCCTTCTTCTGCATCTTCCGGTCAGCCTCTCGGCGCACCTCCTGATCTCTATTAATGAAAACCTTGGTTGCGATCTCAATTAGCTGGGTGGTATTCATCCCTGCGAATCCCTCCTGACGCTGCAACTTCTTCCGGATATCTGGCATACTCTGGGCCACCAATGCGCTATTCACCATTCTCTGGTTTTCTTGGGCTTCAGGGTCAAATGGGGTGTATGTTCTGTAGGCTTCAATTAGTCGCTCTAGAAAGGCCCCAGGGGATTCAGTTGCCCCTTGGAGAATTTCAGAGACCTTTGCCAGATTAATGGGCCTCTTTATGCCTTTCCTCATACCTTCCAGCAAGTCCCGGCAATAGCCAGACAACAGTTCATAGTGCTGCCCATCATTTGGATCCCAAGCTGGAGCTGCGCGAGGAAACCGAGCTCTAACCCATCCCTCTGGATCCTGTGTCCCCCCGGGGACACGCTCTCGCGTGATGGCCTCAGCATTTTGCAAAATCTTCCGCCTCTCCTCAGTTGTGAAGAGGGTCAAGAGAAGTTGTTGACAATCAGTCCAGGTTGGGTTATGGGTGGCCATAATGCTAGTCACTAGGTCCACCACTGCCTGAGGCTTTTCAGTATAAGAGGGGTAATGCGTCTTCCAATTCAGGAGATCGGTGGTTGTGAAGGGTACATACTGGTAGGCCTGTGCCTGTATAACCTGACCCTGATTATTAGGATCCGGTCGAGTGGTAGTTACCTGACGAAGTGGCAGAACTCTCGAGGAAGTGGGAATGGAACCTGAGGTAGAGCTAGGAGCTACCCTCCTATCATGCTCAAAGGTGATTGCAGCAGGTCTAACCCATTCAGTGGAAGTGTGTTGAACCCCTGAGGGATGGGGAGAGGTACTCATAGACTGAGAGGTGGTCACAGGTGAGTCAGTCCATTGAAAGGGATGCCGGGCCCCTAATGAGTGGGTAGGGGTACTAGAGGGAGAGGCTGGGCTGTCAGGAGTTGAGGAGTCAGGGAGTGGAGCCCAAAGTGGGTCTTCGGAGGTTAACAGGGGAGGATGTGGCACAGAAGGGTAGAGGCCAGGTGAAAAGTCCAACCTAGGGTGTGGCAGGTTTGGCACAGGAGGGGAAGAACTATCTGGAGAAGCCTGTGCTGGAGAAGCTTGGGCTGGGCGACGTGGATCTCTAGGGGTAGCACGGAACCCCAACAATGGGCCATAAGGTGGTGGCTCAAGATCTGAGGGATCATCAGAGAGTATGGGTTTCTCAGACAGGGTAGGGGCGGAAGCCACCGATTGGGTGGTAGGCTTCCTAGGGCTCTTTCCCTCTTCTAGTTTAGATTTTCTAATCTTTCTTTGAACACGGCCTAACATGAATTTTACTGGGGATCCCATATAAGTTTTCAACCAGGAGGGAGGGTCAGTCACAAGGCTGTCCCAGGAATCTATATAAGGGAGTTGTTCGGAATATTCTGATTCTCCTACTACTATGCTGTAGACCTTCCGGATTACTTCAATATCTAAGCTGCCACTAGGGGGCCACCCCACTCCCATAGATGGCCACTCAACTTCACACAAGGTTCTTAAAGTACCTGAGCTTAAAGTCTGTCCATAGTCATTAATTAAAAAGCCTTTTTTGAAATTTCTAAGCATACAATCTAGGGGGGTAACAATTTGTCTAGATGATGTCCCACCCATAATGCTTACAATTACAACACACAAAAGGGAGGGAGTTTTTGAGAGTGCAGTAAGGGGTCCGCACTCTCGAGACACTAGGTAGACAGACAACAATCGCTTCCTTCCGTTGCTGACCAATTGAACTCGCGTTAATTGGAAATGCAGCTATAAGAAGTCCGCACTCAGTTAGCATTCACGCATCACACATTCCATACAGAAAATCCCACCCAACAATTTCAGATTTCTCAAATACAGATAAGCTCAAGCGTTTTCGCTTCTAGTCCCCGTGACTAGAAGGTACTAGGGCCTTCGCTGAGAGTTGATCAGGCTCTCCTTCCCTCCTTCTTGAGGGGCTGGTTTACAATTTCCTAGCTAGGATTACAATACAAAATACAGAATACATACCCGGCGAATGTTCTCCAGTCAGTTGGGTGCTGGGATTAATGCAGGATTCATCCCACCGCTGCCACCAAGAATTGTTGCAGGAATTGAGATAGGAATTTGTGATACTTCAGGAGTCAGACAGCACACACCAGTATGAGAGAGAAATCTTCTTTATTTGCCAGCAAACAAAGCAGGACATCAGTTCTAGCTCTCTTCTCTTCTCTTAGCTCTTTGTGTCTTTCTCTCAGCTCTCTGTGTCTTTCTCTCAGCTGCTTCTCTTCTTATGCTGTCTTCTCCTTCTTCTGTCTGTTCCTTCTGTCCTTCTCTTTCTTCTGAGCTCCTTCTGACGTAAACTGCTTCTGCTCCCACTTAAATAGGGTCCTAAGCCCTCCTCCTAGCCTAGCCCCCTTTACTCCCAATTGGTTAAGAAACTGATTGGCTACCTTGCCTCAACCAATCATTACTTTTGAAATATCAGTTACATAGGTTCCAGACATCCTAAACTGACCTGTGACCTGGGGCCCCTCATGCCAGACATTTGGTCTCCAGTCTCTTACATTTCTCATTATGATTGATGTCTCATCTATAGCTTAAACTGGATTCCCTTAGAGACTAAGAGGCCCCATCTAACATTGGTTATTCTCATATTCCTAATCAGCTTCATACTACCTACTAACTAAACTCTGGCATTCATTAAAGAGGTCAAAAGTCAGTCTTACTTAATAGCATACATATCAGGCTATTACTTTCAAGATCATTTCTACATTTTACCTATAATTAATCAAGGAGAAGAGAGCTGACTAGTCCTGACCTTTTTCACCTATCAGCTCCATACACAGAACTAGCTAAGACCATAGTTAATTCAAAACACATGTTGATCTCCTCACTGCAGCCTTAAACAGCAGACAAAGGATCATTTTAGAAGTAACACAGAGTTGAACAAACATCCTACACAGAATTATTAATTTACACAGAATACAACATATTCTAAAGTAAGCATTCTTATAAGACATATTCTAAATATCAGGAATATCTAGAATTATTTAGAATCTAACTAGCATTAAACTAATTCTTTTAAAACTACGGCATGTCTGGCTCATTCCTTTATTCATTCATAATAGTTTACAGCTGTGCCAGCTAGCATTGGCAATTCACAAGGGACAGAGTTTCATTTCTCACTGACCTTTCCTAACCTTAGCTCGGCCAAGCTAGACATTGAAATAATATGAAACATCTGGCATACCTTCACTTCAGTTGCAAAGTAAAAAGTTAGAATTCTAACTTCAAGCTTTTAACAGAATTAACCCTTCATATGATTTCTTAGAATTATTCTTTGCTCATGGCTGCCTCAATTGTACTTCTATGTAACTTGTGTTCAATCTCACTGTCTTATGAGCCGTCATAAATAGTACATCAACAATACAAATGTTAGAAATAAATGGGGGGGGGGGGGGGGGAGCAGCCTAATGGTTATTGTAGCAGGTTGCAGACCTGGGGAGCCAGGTTTAATTCCCTCTGCAGCTCCAGATATAATATATAACTTAGCTTTTGAGCCCAATGGGGACAGTGGATTTAGCCAGGGTCAGTTCAGCCCAACGCTTAGAGTGGTCAGGGATTCATTGTACCTTTGGAGGTAACTGGGCCTGTAGGCTAACTTTCAAAAGAAAAAGTCTGAGAGACTTTCCATGTTCTTAAAACAGGCCTCCTAGTGCCCAGGAAGTCCAGGAGAGAGGAGCAGGGTTGGCTTTGGTGAGAGCTGGGAACTAATCTGATGATGTAGCCAACCTACCTGTCCCCCCTCCCCCAATGATACAGCCCCCTATATAGTGGAGGATTCAAGTGCTCATGGCCCAACCCTCATGAAGCTCATTGAGGAAGGGAAGGGATTTTGCATTTAGCTCAAGGTGAGTTACATTTAGGTATTTTCCTGTCCCTGGAGGGGTTGTTACCATCTGAGGCAATGAACCCAGGATCACAAGAAGATACACACTGGTGTCCTGGGCAGTGACCCCTAGCGACAACCCTGAACACCAGCAAACTTTACAGATACAAAGAGGCAGATGCACTAAAGCTTAATGAGCCTTTAATGACCCTCCAACGAGGAAATTTTGATCCGCTGCATGCATCAAAGGGCTTTTACCGAGGAAGCTAGCAGCTAACGAAAACGGAATACAGATGAGCAATCTGTGTACAAACCCCATTGAAACGAGATGCACTAACCTTGTCCGATTGCCTTTACGCAGGAAATCTAACGAGAGGTCTGTACCTCTCGTTAGGACAGCTCTGTGCCAGGAAAAATCGTAAAGTGAAAAAACAAACAAACTGTGAGCCAATCCCAGTGCATTAGCAGAGCTAAAAGCGCTGTGATTGGTCAAAAGGACGTAGCATTACATATGTCCAAAAGAGCTAAAGAAAACGTGTCATAAACCACATCAATGTAGTGTTTGCGTATGTTTCAGCCTTACCCAACAAAAATCAAAAAAAGGATCGGGAGGGGGCAAAGGCGCTCGTCAGGAGCGTCCAGTATGGCCGGCCTTGCCCCCCCCGCCCGAGGTCGCCGTTCCCCCCCCCCCCCCCCGCTTCCCCCTGCATTATAAATTAAAAAGCAAAACATACCGTTAGCAGACCCGGCCCCCCTCCCTTCCTCACTACTCTGTCTCCCCTCAGCTCCGCCTCCCGACATCCTCCGCCCTGTGCCCCGCCCCCTCTTGGGGTCGTCTCCGCCATTCCTCCCCTCCACCGGGCCCCCCTCCCTCTTACCGGGCCCGTGCAGCGCCTCTCTCCTCTGTCCGAAGGCGCTGCACGGGCAAGAAGAAAAGCTGATGCCTGTCCTCGCCCAGCTTCGGTCGCGCGTCTCTCTCCTCCTGGGCCCGCCCCCATCTGACATCAGTAACCTACGTAGGTAAAAGCCCTTTGATGCATACAACGGATCAAAATTTCCTCGTTGGAGGGTCGTTAAATGCTCATTAAGGTTTAGTGCATCTGCCTCTCAAACCTTTCTTCCCAAGGGAAATATTCCGCAGCCTAGTACAATCAATGATGCTAAGCCATCTAGACTACTGTAATGTCATTTATGCCTGATGCAAAGAACAAATCATTAAGAAGCTTCAAACCGCTCAAAACACAGCAGCCAGACTCATATTTGGAAAAACAAAATACGAAAGCGCCAAACCCCTAAGAGAAAAACTACACTGGCTCCCACTAAAAGAACAAATTGCGTTCAAAGTCTGCACCCTGGTCCACAAAATCGTCCGGTCCACCTCTACGTCCCCCCCCCCCCCCCCCCCATCCACCTGTGCACCTCCCCTCAAAATTGGAGAGCTGGCTATAGCCGGGGAGAGAGCCTGGGGAGGGGGAGGGGGAGGCAAAGCATTACTCTCTCCAGGAAAAAAAACATTAAATGATCCCAGGTTCCAATCTAATTCATGTTTAATGTGGGATAAAATGCCATAAATAAGTAAATAAATACAAACTTTTAATGTTGAGCACCTGATTCTCAAAGTGAACATATTCCAAACACTATAATGAAAATAAAATGATTTTTTTCTACCTTTGTTGTCTGGTGACTGTTTTTCTGATCATGCTGGCCCAGTATCTGATTCTGCTGCTATCTGTCCTCTTTACTCCGTTTCCAAGGCTTCCTTTCCATTTACTTCTTTACTTTGGCCTGAGTCGCGGAAACTCACTTGTAGAATCACCGCTGTCCCTGGGCAACTTAAGCAAACTTGCCAGCCTCCTTGGAGTATTCCTTGCTCCCAAGCCATGCTATTTATTGTAATCTGCCACGCCTCAGCACAGCCACCGGTAGTTCCAACCAAAGCAGTTCAAAGCAGTGCCGTAGCAAGGGCTAATGGCACCCGGGGCGGGTCGCAGCTGCGCACCCCCCCCGGGTGCAGCATGGCACAACCCCCCCCCTCTGCGGCACACCCCCTGGAGCGCAACCCCCCCCCCCCCGGAGCGCATTCTTACCTGCAGGAGGGTCGATCCACCCCGAGTGCACGTCACTCGGAGCTGCGTCGGCCCCGTTGGTTCCCTGCTCTCTCTGCCCCGGAACAGGAATGTTCCGGGGCAGAGGGAGCAGGGAACCAGCGGGGCCGGCACCCCCCGAGCGCATGCACCCGGGGCGGACCGCCCCTCCCGACCCCCCCTTCCTACGCCACTGGTTACATAGTAACATAGTAACATAGTAGATGACGGCAGAAAAAGACCTGCACGGTCCATCCAGTCTGCCCAACAAGATAACTCATATTTGCTGCTTTTTGTGTATACCCTACTTTGAGTTGTGCCTGTGCTCTTCAGGGCACAGACCGTATAAGTCTGCCCAACACTATCCCCGTCTCCCAACCACTTGCCCCTCCTCCCAACCACCGGCTCTGGCACAGACCGTATAAGTCTGCCCAGCACTATCCTCACCTCCCAACCACCAGCCCTGCCTCCCAACCACCGGCTCTGGCACAGACCGTACAAGTCTGTCCAGCACTATCCCCGCCTCCCAACCACCAGTCCCGCTGCCCACCACCGGCTCTGGCACAGACCGTATAAGTCTGCCCAGCACTATCCCCGCCTCCCAACCACCAGTCCTGCTTCCCACCACCGGCTCTGGCACAGACCGTACAAGTCTGTCCAGCACTATCCCCGCCTCCCAACCACCAGCCCCGCCTCCCGATCGCGACTAAGCTCCTGAGGATCCATTCCTTCGGCACAGGATTCCTTTATGCTTATCCCACGCATGTTTGAATTCCGTTACCGCGGGAGGGCATTCCAAGCATCCACTACTCTCTCCGTGAAAAAATACTTCCTGACATTTTTCTTAGTTGTAATCACACTTTTGTGTTCCGTCAGTAAGAGGACTTAGGGTCCACTCCACGTCCCATTTTCCAATGGGAGCCCTGGTGTGTAGACCCCAGCCAATGACTGTCACTACAAGTGTTAGGCTAAGTGAGTTGAAAAAGGATATAAAACAGTGATCACAGAAGCCAGTTCTGGTGAGGTTGGAAGACCAAAAGTCCGAAAGAGAAGTCAGACTTCTTTCCTTGACTGAACCAACAATTTATGAGCTGTAAGGCTTGAATTTAGTTAGACTAAATTTTCCTTTTTAAAAAGTGTTTTCAGCACATTTTATTTTTCTAGCAGTATGTGTTTTGAAAGGTGATTGAAGCCCAGCTCAGTAGCCCATCTGTGATGTAATAAATACTCATTCATTGACACGTGCGTTATGAATGCACTGCTGGACCAATCAGATTACTTCACAGGGTATTTTCTGATGAACTTCATAAATCAGCTTCCATTCAGCTAGAGCTGTCCGGAGGAGACAGGTAAATACATTCCCTGTCCTTTGCTGTATCTGCCCATCTCTTTCAGGATCCCCTATACAGCAGCCTCCTTCCTTCTCTTTTGCCTGTTGAAAATTCATGATTTCCCCTCTTCATGCAGACTTTTCTTTCTCCTCCCTCCTAATCTTCTCTCAATTTCCCAATACCTTCTACACTGTGCTGTTCTGCCTTTTCAGAAAGAAGTGAGCAGTACGTCATGCTGTCTGCCTCTGCCCACTGGCTTCAGTCTGCAGTTTGAATGTATGGGGTCCCATATTCCTGCAGGACCTGCTGACACCAAGCATTCAAACTGGCAGAATGAAGCCAGCCAGAGAAGGAGAAGATGTGGGGAAAACTCTGTGTGTGTGTGTGGTGTGTGGGAGTGTGGGGAGGCAAGGAATCAGGGGAGAGAAGGAATCGTGAACTGGGGAGAAAAAATTGTACAGGTGTGCTGGGAATCAGAGGGGGAGAGGATTGTGGAAAAGCGGTGGGGGGGGGGGGCAGTGGATGGCAGAGAGAGAGAGAGAGAGAGAGAGAAGATCATGTTGAGTTTGGAGGTGGGATAAGGATAGAGTGAAAATGCAATGTGCCTTTGCTTCTAGCGAAGGATCTGGTTTCACTGTCTCCTTGAAGGGGAAGTTGGTGGTGTTTCCCTTAGATTTGCTGAGAGGTGTATGATATTAATTAATTAGTTTATTGATTTATTTATTAGGATTTATTTACCGCCTTTTTGAAAAATAATCACTCTGTTGGTCTCTGAGCTGGGTTTGAAAGTTCTGATCATCAATATGACCTCATCAGGTTCCATTAGAAGAAAGGATCACAGAATCTTCAGGGTTACTGTGGAAATAAAAATCAGCAAACAAATTTAAAAGATGTCAGGTATGTGATTATAGATTTTCTAACAGTTACCTCCAGTAACCTTTCTCTAAATTCATCTGATATTCTGACTGTCTTCTTCAGTGAATTTTAAGGTTAGGTTTGAACTGATGTTTGGATTCTGTGCTTGACTGTGTTTTAAGGGAGTAGGTGATCATTTTCAGGAGGGGTTTTGAGTTGTTCTTGAAGGGGTTATGGGTTTATTCTTTTAGGGTTTCTGCACTCTTTTGAAATGTTCTTGCTTTATTAATGGGGTTGTGGAGCTTCTATTGATAAAATCCTGTTTAATTTTCTGTTTCACAGATCAGTTTTTACATATAGTTTTGTTCCTGAACTCAGCTGATCTGCATTGAACTCAGCTTCTTCTGAAATCCTTGTTGGATTAAGCTTTCAGGGCCATAGATCTCTGAAAAGATGGCCTTTTCACGTGGCACATTTACAGACTCTGTGCAGGTGAATGAAATACCTTCTACTACTGACGGGGGACTCAGGCAAGCACCTCCAACAGTGGCACTAGAATGGCTCAAGAGTTTACAGAAAATGGACTGGTATCCCAGGAAGATTCAGTGCTCCAGTCTAGAGATGCAGCTACTGACAGCCCAGTGGAGAATGTACACAATCAAAACCAGCACCAGTGTTTACACCTTTGCTCCCTAATACATTTCCAGTTCCAGAATGTAACCGAAGAGGATGACTTCCATTGTCTAATATTGGAGCCATTGTTACCAAGAGACTCCACAGAGCATGAGATTGCTGCGTCCAGTGTGTCTGATGTAGGCTGCACATGTGCTGAACCTGAGATCATTGAAATCGGAGGTCATCCAGCCATGCAGTGAGAATTCTACTGAATCTGCTGGAACCTCTTATCAACTGTCCACTCAGGAAGAAGGAGACACAAAAAGCAAAACCCTAAAAAGAAAGTCACAGATGCCTAGTGAGTACAGAACAGGAGGGGTAAAGTATCAAGAGGGTGGGTTTGGATGAATTTAACAATTAGGATTTTTAGGTGTATGTTTGGCAGGGCCGCCGAGATCCGGAGCCGGGCCCGGGACAAGGCTGCCCCCGGGCCCCCCCCCCCCACCCGAGATCGCCAGGCCCTGCCTACCCGAGGTCGCCACCCACCCAAGATTGCCGGGCCCCACCCCCACCCACTACCCACCCACCTGAGGTCGCCGGGCCCCCCTCCACCCGAGGTCACCGCCCACCCGAGATCGCCGGGCCCTGCCCACCCGAGGTCGCCGCCCACCCAAGATTGCCGGGCCCCCCCGCCACCCACCCACCTGAGGTCGCCGGGCCCCCCTCCACCTGCTATCAGGCCGGGCCCTCGGAACTAACCTTAAGCACCCTTTCACTTCGCAGCGGCAGGGCAGACCTCTCCTCCTTCCTTCTGTGCCCCGCCCTCACAGACGTTACGTCAGGCGAGGGCGGGACATGGAAGGAAGGAGTGGCCTGACCTGCTGCTGCTTGCTGCGAAGTGAAAGGAGGCTTAAGGTTAGTTCTGGGAGTGACGGAGGGTGGGCCAGGCGGCGGCGCTGGGCCCCCCTGGAGGCCTGGGCCCCGGGACTTTTGTCCCCCCTGTCCCCCCCTCTCGGCAGCCCTGATGTTTGGTGAGAAGGTAGAGCTGTAATTAAGCATATTAACCTCCAAGGCAGGCAAGAATACTTGTGCCCCACGTTTCTCACTCTGCTCTCACCCCCTTTTTCTTTAACTCCCTCCACTCTGATGCTCTGTCCTCTTCCCCACAACCTGAATGTTAGGAAGAGAACTGTATTCATCCTAGCTTTTCATCTGCTGCCTGTCTACACTAGCATTCCAGTTTGTTTCCCGTCCTCAATGGGCTTTGCACCCTGGATGGCTGCCCCTCTCTCTCATCCACCCCTAATTCTGGCCCTGTGAAAAGAGGAAGCAACAGGGGAAGCCAGGTATAGAACACAGAAACTTGGAAGAAAGTTAGAAATAAAAATGTGTCTCAAGACCTTTTCCTTGAAAGAAGCCATTATCCCATCAAGTTCAAACCTCTGCATTCTTTTTACTTTGATTTTCAGAAATCATAGAACACATAAGCTTGTGTGATTTTTTAAAATTCTGTTCTCTGCACAACTGGAAACCAGATTTAACACTACAATTATGATGTGATAAAATAATGGGGAAAACTGTACTAACAAATAAACTGAAATAAGGAATCTGTTTTACACTTTCCAATTTGCCCATTCATAAAATTTCAACACAGCTTAAAGAATTTGACAGTGGCCGTTCCAGTACAATGGACACTGCAAAGTTAAGATCGTAAGACACTAGGGGGGATGAGAATTGTGTACATCAGAATGGAAATTTTTGCCAGTAAGTGTAGGATAACTAATATATTCCCACTGCTGTCAAGGCCTGACTCATAAATTGAGGCAGAGGGTGAGAAAGAAAGAGCAAAGCATGAAGTCAACCTAGGATCAGCTGCATGACTAAGAGGGCCTGTGGTTGTCCAGTCCGCATGGACTGCCTCTCCGGTGCTGCATCTGCCAGAGCTGGGTCACACCCAGAGATGAATTTAAGGGGAGGTAGTTCTTTGGGAGCAGCAATGAGCTATGAGAGATTTAGTAGGATTTAGTGTTGTGATGTTGGAGTGTGGTTATAGCTGGTACAAATAGTATTTTTTATTTATTGTGAGGGATTGGTGTAGTCTTATGGTTAAGCACCCTCCTTTCTGCCTTAGTTAGAGGGAAAATGTTTGTTATATAATTCAAATTTAGTGAAAGTTTGATAGTTGCAAACAGTTTTATTGTAAATATCTTTATGTATTTTAAATTTTTATTAAATGTGGATATGTTTATTTTATTTCTTTTGCTTTATGTTATTAACTAATGCTATAAGTATTTTCTTTTGACATTATGGCCCTTATTTTAGAAGCTTTATTCTTGTTTTGGACATCTGAAAATTGGCATTTAGACATTCATATTGCATGGACATCCAAATCTCGTTTTTACAAAGCCTGGAATATGGAAGTCTAAAATTGCAGTATGTCCATATGGCAAAAGGTGTGGCCTGGACATGTTGTAGGTGGAATTAGTCAGGGGCCAAATATGGACGCTGTTGCAGAAGGGGAAGGGGAGGTCCATGTCCATATTTAGACCTGGTACTTGGCATTTACAGGTTAAGGAAAGGTGCTCCGATTGAGCAGTTCTCAACTGGAAGAAGTAAGGAAAGTCATAGTAGGTAATTTTCTGTCCCTGGAAGATTCACGATTTTAAAAAGCCTCAGTAGGGATGTAAACCAGCATCCTCTGGTTCTCTGCACTGGTTCTCAGTCAGCTGCTCTAAACATTAGGCTACTCCTGTAATGTGGCCATTTTATAATGTGGACATTCCTGTGCTCCTAAACAGACTTCATATCCCTTGTTTTGCCCCACTCATAGTTTGGATGTTTTGGTTTATAAAATGGATGATCAAGATGGACGTATCCAGCACTTGGACATCCAATTCTCGTGTATTTTAGAGCGGGCTGTACGTTGGCAGATCCCGTTCTAAAGTACATGAGAAATGGACATCTATACTAGAGAGTTGCTCGGGGACAGAAATCCAACCTGTCCCCACTGGAATCTAACCCGTCCCCCTGTGGGTCTCTAACCTATCCCCGCCAGTCGCCGCTGCAAGTAATCTCCTCCACCAAGTCCTTGCTGTGCTGCAGTCACTTTGATGGAAGTCTCGGCAGCCATGTTAAATGAGCACAGAGGAGAAGATCAATGCTGCGGCAGCAGGCAGGAAAGAGTAGGAATCTTTCCTGCCCCGAGGAACCCATTAGACCACTAGGATGCATTGACAGGTGGACCCAGGCCCATACCTCCCTCTACCTGTTACACTTGTGGTGGAAACTGTGAGCCCTCGAAAACTCACCAGAAACCCACTGTACCCACATATAGGTGCCCCCTTCACCCATAAGGGCTATTGTAGTAGAGTACAGTTCGGGGGGGGAATATGGGGGCTCAGCAAACAAGATAAGGGAGCCTTTTTGTGGTTTTTGCAACTACATTCAAAGCAGTTTACATATATTCAGGTACTTATTTTATACCTGGGGCAATGGAGGGTTAAGTGACTTGCCCAGGGTAACAAGGAGCTGCAGTGGGAGTCGAACTCAGTTCCCCAGGATCAAAGTCCACTGCACTAACCACTAGGCTACTCCTCCACTCTTCCCTTAGAAATGGTTAGAGTTATAGTTGTCAATCCTCGAAGGGCATTCCAGTGGCGTAGCCAGACATGACATTTTGGGTGGGCCCAGAGCTAATATGGGTGGGCACCAATGGGGTTGATATTCAACTGCTGGCAGGCTGTGCAGTTAAAGCCTGCTGCCAGTGCTGAACCAGGAAATTCAATGTTGCGCCCTATCCGGCAATCGGCATTGAATTTCTAGTTTTATTTTTGGCCGCTGGAACTTAAAACGGTTAACAGATATTCAGCGCTAAATGGTTAAGGTCCTATCTTTAGACAGGACTGCTATTTATGCAGTACTATTTAACTGCTTAACTCAGCACTGACCATCGGCACTAACTGGCTAAAACGGGCGACATAGCTGGTTAGCTGCTATGTGCTAGCCGCAAATATTTAGCGGAGATTACTGGCTATCTTCCGCTGAATATTTGCGGTTAGCCAATTAAATGATATTTAAGTGGTCAGTGGATGTTGCTGACTGGTTAAATAGCACTGAATATTGGGGGGGGGGTATGTATATATAAATTGGGGGGGGGGGGGTATGTATATATAAATAATGCCTTAGAATGCTCTTGATGATGGATATTGTAAGGAGGATGTAGAGGGAAAGCAGAGAAGAGCTGACAGGGGCAGTAAGCCAAGAAAGGAAGAGCACTCTCTGACGGAAAAAGGGGGGAGGAGACTTGCAAGAAGGGAAGAGAACTACAGAACCCAGCAGCACTTGCAAGGGAGGAGGGAACAAGAGAAACAGCACTACAACTGCCAGCAGGTAGTAAAGTCAGGAGGTGATTGGGAGATGGAGGATAATCAGGTGGAGGAGCAGCACCTGGGAGAGAGGGTGGGGGAAGACTCCATGGAGTGGGAGGAGATTGAATTAGGAGAGAAAAGTGAAAATGTGATGAAGGAGGCTGAGGTGGAGCAAATGGAGTTCTTTTGCTCAGGACAAAGGGAGATGGCAAAGGAAGAGACTGCAGAGGGAAGCCAGAGATGTGGGGCCGCTCAGTGACAATGTCTAGATGCGGTCTGGCTTCATGGAACTGTGGGGATTAATTACCTGAAGGAGGTCAGTCTGAACATTTGTGGGAGGTTGTCAGAGTGTTGGTGTCTGACAAGCGAGGGTGGGGAAAATGCCTCTATCTCCTAGGCAGTAAGAGAAAGGAGAAGAGGAATTGACTGAACCACAGGTTTTTATCCCAGTCATTAACTAATTCTAAAACTGAACGGTTATGGATCTTTGAGTGTGGGAGAAGTGAAACAAGGTGCACAGTGACTAGCAGCTGTAATACAGCGGGCAGACTGGTTTTCTCTGATACCGTTGGGGAAATAGTACTGTGAATAATCACTTGTTACAAATAAGCAAAAGCAGTTCTCCTAAGGTGATGGATTAGCCCCAATTGTGTGGGTGAAAAAGGACAGCACGGAGAGGTGTCGAGGGGAGAGCGGACAGCACTGAGAGGTGTTGAGACAAGAGCGGACAGTACGAAGAGGTGCCTGCTGACAATATCTAAGTAAATAGTCTGCCCAACAGCTGTCCTGCATCAACATAAATAGAGAAGAGAAAGTGCCAACCAAGGGATATTTATGAAAAATATCAAAAACAAAGGTCAACTAAAATGATATACAGTCCATAGGATCTCTTTTTTAAAAAAAAGTATCAAGACTCGATGCAATCCTGTGTTTTGGTGCATGGGGCATCTGCCTCAGGAGTCTCAACTTTAGTCGGACGTGTAAGTCCTTTGTACTGTTAAAGGACAGATATGAACACAACACAATCAAACAGCCACCCACACTATTAGGCTGTTTAGGCCAGTTACAGAATAAATGACCCAAAATTAGAAATTGACCTGTAGCCTGGCATAAACAGTGGCCTTCCCTTCCCTACTCCCCCATCCCTCCCTATAACCCAACATCAACACTGCCCTTCCCTACTCCCTCATCCCTCCCTATAACCCAACATCAACACTGCCCTTCCCTACTCCCCCATCCCTCCCTATAACCCAACATCAACACTGCCCTTCCCTACTCCCCCATCCCTCCCTATAACCCAACATCAACACTGCCCTTCCCTACTCCCCCATCCCTCCCTATAACCCAACATCAACACTGCCCTTCCCTACTCCCCATCCCTCCCTATAACCCAACATCAACACTGCCCTTCCCTACTCCCCCATCCTCCCTATAACCCAACATCAACACTGCCCTTCCCTACTCCCTCATCCCTCCCTATAACCCAACCTCAACACTGCCCTTCCCTACTCCCTCATCCCTCCCTATAACCCAACATCAACACTGCCCTTCCCTACTCCCCCATCCCTCCCTATAACCCAACATCAACACTGCCCTTCCCTACTCCCTCATCCCTCCCTATAACCCAACATCAACACTGCCCTTCCCTACTCCCCCATCCCTCCCTATAACCCAACATCAACACTGCCCTTCCCTACTCCCCCATCCCTCCCTATAACCCAACATCAACACTGCCCTTCCCTACTCCCTCATCCCTCCCTATAACCCAACATCAATACTGCCCTTCCCTACTCCCCCATCCCTCCCTATAACCCAACATCAACACTGCCCTTCCCTACTCCCTCATCCCTCCCTATAACCCAACATCAACACTGCCCTTCCCTACTCCCTCATCCCTCCCTATAACCCAACATCAACACTGCCCTTCCCTACTCCCCCATCCCTCCCTATAACCCAACATCAACACTGCCCTTCCCTACTCCCCCATCCCTCCCTATAACCCAACATCAACACTGCCCTTCCCTACTCCCTCATCCCTCCCTATAACCCAACATCAATACTGCCCTTCCCTACTCCCCCATCCCTCCCTGTAGCCTGGCATCAGTACCCTTTCCTACCCCACACCACTCCCTGTAGTCCAGCATCAGCCCTGCTCTTTCCAATCTCCCACCCTCAACTAGAAACACATCAGCATGAAATTATAAAAAAATGTTTTTAACCTGGGGATTGCAGAGCCCAAGCCCACCAAAATGAAACTATAAAACTTTTTTTTTAAATCACCATTATACATACAACTGTTTTGTTTAACCTGACCAGTGCAAAGCCCTCCCCAACCAACCCCCCACCCCAGCAATCCAACTTTACACAGAAACTTTTTTTTTAACCTGGGTAGCACTTTCAGTTTTTCAAGTTGTTCCTTGCCCCATTTTAGGACCGAACATAAACTTTTTGTGTGGATTCCACGCCAATTTACGCAAGTAAATAATGATTAAATCTAATTAGTGCCAATAATTGCTTGTTAAAAGCCAATTATTGGCATTAATTGGCTTGTTGTTCACTTAAATTATGCACATAAATTGAATATGTGCCCATAATTGTGTGCGCAATTTATGGCCACTTTTATAGAATTAGGGGGGATAATAGCTAATAAGAACACATTTGTCATATGAAACATTGAATTTTGAAATCTTTTGTATTCTCTCGTGTTTTACAGATTCTTTTTTTTTTTTTTTTGGATGAATTCCGGGAATGGTTTGAAGAATTGAAAGCAGATTTGGCGGCTGCCAGAGCTGATATCGTGACCTTTTGGACAGACCTGTGTACCGATATGCAGATCAAGCATGCACACAGACCTCTTGGTGCCATGTCATTTACAGCTAATGAGATGAACTAAGCCATCTCATTACAGAAGCTTAGGAAACTGGAGATAATAGGAGATATTATTGGCAAGCTGAGAAAGGAGCAGAGCTGAGCTTTGGAGTACACGGAAAAAACTGTTGAGTGTCCACAAGGAAGTCTTGCAGACCCTGGGAAGCTGATCATCGGAGGAAATCATGGAAGAGGCCCCAAAAATGAAAGAGATAACACCACAATGGCAAAGGGTCAACACCAGGAAAGTCCACCTCCTGCAGACAACCTAAACAACCCCCCTACGGGAGACGCGAGGGGTTAAATGAACTCCCAACAGGCATTCATTTACAGTTGATCATATGGCATATCATGTCCTTATGCTCCTTCAGATCATATCGCAACAGAGGGGGTATTGATGTTTTTTTTATACTAATTCATAGTGATCACATTTTGCATAATTTATGCTGATTAGTTTGAGCCTGTATTGTTTAGGGTACCTGGTTATGATTTGGATTGAATGATATTACTAGGTGCCAGGGGGGAGGGGGGGTGTGGAGTCCTTCCTCTTATTCCCATTCATCAAATTTAGCTGGGCGAGAACTGAGCCAGGGGGATGAGTGGGGTGGAAGGGATTGGGAAGGGTTGAAGGAAGTGGGTTTTACAGAGGGAAAGAGGAGATGTGCGGGAGGGTAGGAGGATGTTTCTAAGGATGATGTACTTGATGCTAATATGTACTTATTTCAAATGTTTATGGTTCTCTTAGCTTTTTCCTTACTTAATAGGAGAGAGTAAGGTGATGACAATGAATGTAAAAGGTCTTAATTCCCCATATAAGAAGCAATGTCTGTTTAAAGAGATTTCCAGGTTGTCCATTTCCATATGCTTAATTCAGGTAACCCACTTTAGAAAGGATGAGAAAATGCTATATCTTAAGAACTATCCATAACTATCCATTTTGGTTTTTTTTTATTCTCTTCCTAAGAAAAAGCCCAAGGGGTGGGAATATTGATATTTTAATTTAACCCTTCTCCCAAAGTTGGAAAATACATCTAAAATCCATTATAGCAGGAAGGTAAGCTTTATTAAATAAATTCTCACATAAATTATTTCAACACTTTAACTTCTCAAACTCTGTTCAGTCATGTACAAAATGGTTAAATTCCTAGACCTCACCTGTGTGGGCTGTGCCTGTGCCTCTATGCCAGCTTCCAAGATGGCTCCTGCTTGTCTGTCCTGTGGGCTCACTTCCTATGTGTCTCAAGCCTCTCTTTGGGGTCAGTCCTGCTGCTGGTGACTCATCAGTGAGAGCCTTCATAAGGAAGTGCTGTGCTTGCAGTTAGGGCCTTTGCATGGTGTTATGCCTTTAGGCCAGGTCAGGTTAGTGAGTGCTCTGCTGCGCTGCTACTTAGCCTTTCTTTGGGGCTTTGCCCATCTGCTACCTTGTGTCTGTGGACTGTTCCGCCCTGCTTCTTGTGTTTGTGGACTATTAGTCCTTCTAGTGCTTGCTCTGTGTTTGGAGCCTGAAGCTCAACCCCTGTTTATTTCTCTATTTGTGTTTCACAGGCTGCTAGTCCTTCTGCATTACTCTGGGTTTGGAGCTTGAAGCTCAACCCTTGTTTTTCTCCCTTGGTGTTTGTAGCCACTGTAGCTCAGCCCTGGTTTATTTCCCTGTCTGTGGTTGTAGCTTAGCCATTGTTTAGTTTCCTATGTTTGGAGCTACTCTAGCTCTACCTAAGACTCTGCTTGTAACTGGGTTTATTCTGTTGTTTGCAGCCTGCCCTCAGACTCTGCTTGTATTCAGGTTTACTCTTTCAGCTGTGTTTATCCTGAACCCTGTCTCTACCTAGCTAGTATCTCCTGAGTGTATATCCTGAGTCCTGTTTCTGCCAAGCTCGCTGGGATATCCTGAGCCCTGTTTCTGCCAAGCTTGTAGGTATATCCTGAACCTGTATATCCTGAACCCTGTTTCTAACAAGCTTGTATGTATTCCCAAGCCCCTGTTTCTGCCTAGCCTTTGTGTGTACCCTGTCTGCTTAGTCTGTCTTGTGTTTCTAGCTTAGTGGCTGCATGCAGCTTTCAGTCCTAGTCTAGTTCCGTGCCCTGCCTCCTCATGTATCCCAGACCCTGGGTGGGTCCTCTGGATCTCCAATTCCTGCCTTATCCTGCAAGTCCTGCCGGCCACCCGCACTTCAGAGCTCAACTCCGGAGGAACGGTGGCTAAGTGCAGGTGAAGCTGTTCCTGTTTCGTCTGTTCTAGTTGCCTGCCTTTGTACTACTCCAGTCCAGAGTTCCAGTCCTGCTCTTCTGTGTATCCAGTTCCAAGGTGGTCTTGCCTGCCACTGCCGCTCCTCAGCGGTGGCCCAAGGGTTCACAAACTCCAGTCCTGCTTCGAGGACCTGACAGAATGCAAAGGCCCTCGAGAACGCGACAGAAAATGCACTATCCATGCTAAATATCATAGCGTAACATCAGCAAAACATGCCATGCTCCAAATAGCAGTCACACAAATAAGTTAACAAGACACCTCCCTGGCATAAAAAGGCAGCAGCTTTATCAACAATTTTGCATAATTAACAAATATATATTAATTTAAACTCTTAAACTCTAATAGTTAACCAGAAAACACAAATCCTAGAGATGCCTTTCAATTATTTTCAAAAATGAAGCCAGTCGGTGCTGAATTACAAACGGTGACAGCCTAGTTTGTCACTGTTCTCTCCCCCCCCCCCCCCCCCCACACACACACATACATAAGCTGCAGCCTCATCAGCCACCCAACACGGCCCCCAAAATATCATGAATACTGCTAATGAAAATATCCTGCCCATTTCAGAAAAGTGGACTCCATCTGACCGATCAGGACCTACCAACTCTCCAACATGAAAAGCACCAAGGAAACAAACTGTAAATGCCAACTGAAAAAGAACCATCTCAAAATATGAATGACAAACCTACCTCATTACCCCAAAGAAATCTGCCACATTATCATACCAAAGGGGTAATCTCACTGATTTTGCAGCTATAAGTTGTGGCCGCCTAGTATACCCATGAATTAATTTCTTAAGAAAATCATCAGAAGGATCAGGAAAACCTCGAATATGTGAGAAAAAGGTCAGACTAATCAATGCCCAATGCAGCAGCCCTGCTGACCAACCCTGGGCCTCAGTAAAAATAATAAACTCCACTAACAGAAAGACTGGCACAGAAAAGTCACAAGAGAGACTCCGAAGAGACAAAAATCCCCAAACTCTTTGCCATTCTGACATATAGGACTTCCATATACTCTGTGCTGATGATCTCCTCAGCAGCGCTCTGACAACTCCAGGAATCTGGGCCACAGTTCCTCCGTAATAATTGTAGGCAAACGATGTGAAGATGGAGCTAAGGCTCAAAAACGGGTCCACTGTAACCAGGAAACATCAGCAGCAGCATCGTTAAAAACTTCCGGAACATTTCTGGCTGATAAAGAAATATTATAGTCCAAACAACGTAAAACAATGAAACGTAGACCAGCCACCAGCAAAGGACAAAGAGCAGTGAGAGAATGAATCGCTTGCACCACCACTTCATTATCCAAAAAATAAAATCACCCTTCTATTGCCAAATTAACACACCATATCTCCAATACAACTAAGGAAGGGACCAACTCAAGGAAAGTAATATTGGTACACAACCCACGTTCCCTCCACCACCCTGGCCATGAGAGCGCATATCACGTCCCACCAAAATAAACGCCAAATCCCACATACCCAGAGGCATCTGTAAATAAGCCCAAATTAACATTAGGCAAGAGATCCCCTTGCCACATCCTAACCCTATTGAAATGACACAAAAATTGACCCCAAAATAATACATCGTTGCACACTACTCAAGGTAGGTGAACTCATTGATGTTTCTTCCACAAACCCCGAGACAGAAATGCCAAATGCTGGGTAAAAATGTGTCCCATGAACATAATATGTGCTGCGAAATTGAACTGCCCAACCAATACTTGAATATCATGCAAAGTCAGCTTAGAATGGGCACAAGCCTCATCAATAGCAGCCATCAATGCTTCAACCTTCACCAAAGAAAGTCGAAACTCCATTCGAATTCAATCAAGCTGAAATGAAGACTCAATATCCACCTTGGCCATAAAAGCCCCAGGACCCAAGAGGAGTAGCATGTCCACTGCCCAATCGAACGAGGCATATTGGACTGAAGAAAGCTCCGGAACAATGAAGGAATTAACATTGTTTCCTGGAGGGTAAGACAAATTATGTATCAAATGATACTTGCTCGGCTCCTTCTTCGATACAGTACCCAATAGTGGCAGAACCAAGTCAGAAAAAGGCAATCTTACCCAACCTCAACAACTTCCCCAACTTTTCAGACACAACAGAATGCAACTGATTAACAGAGGGTGAATTCCAACAAACATGAGTCAAATGAGAGCCAGGAAAGGAAATAACAAAGCCCAAAGAAAACCTATCCCAAACTAACTGAGTGGATGTATAATCAGGATACACCTGCAAACATAAATGCCATGCAAACAACTTAATGGGTGAAGGTGCCTTGATCAAACACTGTGCCCACCCGTGTCCCTCCACCCTTGCCAAATTGTCCACGACCTCTCTGTCTGGAATCGAAACTTCTGAAAGCCGGGTGTGAACCTTCACAGTGGCTACAACTATGTCAGTTATGACATCCTGTTGTTATGGTGAATAACATAAGGGCAACCCCCCCCCCCCTCACTGTGCAGCAGATGAAGCCATCCCAATACAAAATGAGTAAGTCCTAAAATGGAAAGGCTCAAAACCCAAATAACGCAGATCCACCCATAAAACAGCAGCAAACTGAAAATGAGTCAAAGGACTCCAGTTCTCATATACCAGCCAAAGTAAACCACCAGGCGGACGTATCTAGACATAAGCCACAGCACAACGTACTGTGCAAGCCACCAATCAAGCAGACGTTCACAGATGTACCCAGGTACCCCTAAGCGCCTGGTCTGCCTTAGAACGTTGAAGCTTCAAACACAAAGTCCTAGGCCAGTGATGGCGAACCTATGGCACGTGTACCAGAGAGGGAATGCTTGAGCCCTCTCTGTTGGCACGCGTGCCCTCGCCTCAGCCAGAGTCGTACTGCCGCTCATAGGCGGCAACTCCGTGGGTGCTCGAGAACCCCCAATATTCACCCACCGGAAGTTTGCTCCCTCCCTCCCTCCGAGTTCCAGGGTTGTTGTCCGTCCGTCCCTCCCAGTTTCAGGGTCCTCCCGCCCAGTTCAAGGTCCCTCCTCCCTCCGAGTTCCAGGGTCGTCGTCCCTCCCTTCCAGTTCCAGGCCCCCTCCATAGAATTTTAAAAATCATCTTGACTTACCTCGTCGGGGTTACAGTGGCCGGCAGCAGCGGTAAGAGGCCGAGTCTGCACGCCTCTTACCACTGCTGCCGGCCACCGTAACCCAGACGAGATAAGTCAAGATGATTTTTAAAATTCGAAGGGAAGGGGCCTGGAACTGGAAGGGAGGGAGGAAGGGAAGGATGACCACCCTGGAACTCGGAGGGAGGGGGAGGGAAGGGAGGGAGAGAGGGAAGGGAAGGATGACGACCCTGGAACTCGGAGGGAGGGGGAGGGAAGGGAGGGAGTGAGGGACTGGAACTGGGAGGGAGGGAGGAAGGGAGAGACGACGACCCTGGAACTCGGAGGGAGGGGGAGGGAAAGGATATAGAGAGGGAAGGAAGGGAGGGAGGGGGGCCTGGAACTCAAAGGGAGGGAAGGGGACCTGGAACTGGGAAGGACTGGAACTGGGAGGGAGGGAGTAAGGGAGGGACAACGACCCTGGAACTGGGAGGGAGGACCCTGAAACTGAAAGGGAGGGAGGGATGGACGACGACCCTAGAACTCGGAGGGAGGGAGGCAACTAACTTCCAGTGAATATTGGGGGTGCTCAAGCACCCACAGCACCCACGGAGTCGGCGCCTATGAGCGGCAGTACGACTCTGGCTGAGGCGACGGCGCGCGTGCCAACAGAGACGGCTCTCCGTGCCCTCTCTGGCACGCGTGCAATAGGTTCACCATCACTGGCCTAGTCTGAGGCGATGGCGCGTGTGCCAACAGCAAATCAGTGATCCATCTGCACGCTTTGAAGGAGCTACCAACTCTCCAACATGAAAAACGCCAAAGAAACAAACTGTAAATGCCAACTGAAAAAGAACCATCTCAAAATATGAATGACAAACCTACGTCTCTATCTGGAATGGAAACATCTGAAAGCCGGGTGTGAACCTCCACAGTGGCTACAACCATGTCAATAATGACATCCTGTTCAATCACAATGCCCTGCACTGAAATGGAAACAAAAATTGCCTCCTTTCCCACTCGCTCTGGAGGGTAATGGAAAGGAAGAACTTGATCCATGCAGTGATCTGGACATAGGACGTCCCAAGGAGAACCCAGAAATCGCTCACTGAGCCGCCACTCCCCAAAAGCTCCTAAGGCAGATCCTGAATGAAAGGAGCCGACCTTCGAGGAGGTTATTTCCACGATCCATAGGTCAATATCACGAAAACCCAATGCTCAGCTTGGTCCTTGGTCAAACTACACCGAAAATGCTCAACAAAATTGATGAAAGACCATCCACCATTTGTACGATATGCACGCAAATTTAAATCAGAATACTTCAACAACTGAGGATAAAGCACGGGCCAAGCCTCCCCTAGCACACACTGGCATAAATATGAAAAGCCAGCATCCAATTGAGTAATTTAACAAGCATACAATCAATAGAACATTGCATGTAACCCAAATAATGGTGGGAATGACAGCAGCTCAAATGTCGAATAACATAAGGGCAAACTTTCCCCCCTCACTGTTCGGCAAATGAAGCCATCCCAATACGAAATGAGTAAGTCCCAAAATGGGAAGGCTCAAAACCCAAATGACGAAGATCCACCCGTAAAACAGCAGCAAACTGAAAATGAGTCAAAGGTCTCCAGTTCTCATATACCAGCCAAAGTAAACCACCAGGCGGACGTATCTAGACATAAGCCACAGCACAACGTACTGTGCAAGCCACCAACCCAGCAGACGTTCACAGATGTACCCAGGTACCCCTAAGCGCCTGGTCTGCCTTAGAACGTTGAAGCTTCAAACACAAACTCCTAGGCCAGTGATGGCGAACCTATGGCACGCGTGCTAGAGAGGGAATGCAGAGCCCTCTCTGTTGGCACGCACGCCCTTGCCTCAGCCAGAGTCGTACTGCCGCTCATAGGCGCCGACTCCGTGGGTGCTGTGGGTGCTCGAGAACCCCCAATATTCACCCACCGGAAGTTCGCTTCCTCCCTCCCTCCGAGTTCCAGGGTTGTTGTCCGTCCGTCCCTCCCAGTTTCAGGGTCCTCCCGCCCAGTTCAAGGTCCCCCCTCCCTCCGAATTTCAGGGTCATCGTCCCTCCCTTCCAGTTCCAGGCCCCCTCCCTTTGAATTTTAAAAATCATCTTGACTTACCTCGTCGGGGTTACAGTGGCCGGCAGCAGCGGTAAGAGGCGTGCAGGCTCGGCCCTTCTCTCTCTCTCGCACCTCTGGTCCCGCCCTTGCGGAAACAGGAAATGAGGGCGGGACCAGAGCTGTGAGAGAGAGAAGGGCCAAGTCTGCACGCCTCTTACCGCTACTGCCGGCCGCCGTAACCCCGACAAGATAAGTCAAGATGATTTTTAACATTCGAAGGGAGGGGGCCTGGAACTGGAAGGGAGGGAGGAAGGGAAGGATGACGACCCTGGAACTCGGAGGGAGAGGGAGGGAGAGAGGGAAGGGAAGGATGACCACCCTGGAACTCGGAGGAAGGGGGAGGGAAGGGAGGGAGAGAGGGAAGGGAGGGAGTGAGGGACTGGAACTCAAAGGGAGGGAGGGGGACCTGGAACTGGGAAGGACTGTAACTGGGAGGGAGGGAGTAAGGGATGGACGACGACCCTGGAACTGGGAGGGAGGACCCTGAAACTGAAAGGGAGGGAGGGATGAACGACAACCCTAGAACTCGGAGGGAGGGAGGCAACTAACTTCTAGTGAATATTGGGAGTGCTCGAGCACCCACAGCACCCACGGAGTCGGCGCCTATGAGTGGCAGTACGACTCTGGCTGAGGCGACGGCGAGCGTGCCAACAGCAAATTAGTGGATCCATCTGCACGCTTTGAAGGAGCTACCAACTCTCCAACATGAAAAACGCCAAAGAAACAAACTGTAAATGCCACTGAAAAAGAACCATCTCAAAATATAAATGACAAACCTACCTTTCTATCAGGAATGGAAACATCTGAAAGCCGGGTGTGAACCTCCACAGTGGCTACAACCATGTCAGTAATGACATCCTGTTCAATCACAATGCCCTGCACTGAAATGGAAACAAAAATTTCCTCCTTCCCCACTCGCTCTGGAGGGTAATGGAAAGGAAGAACTTGATCCATGCAGTGATCTGGACATAGGACGTCCCAAGGAGAACCCAGAAATCGCTCACTGAACCGCCACTCCCCAAAAGCTCCTAAGGCAGATCCTGAATGAAAGGAGCCGACCTTCGAGGAGGTTATTTCCACGATCCATAGGTCAATATCACGAAAACCCAATGCTCAGCCTGGTCCTTGGTCAAACTACACCGAAAATGCTCAACATAATTGATGTAAGACCATCCACCATTTGTACGATATGCAAGCAAAATTAAATCAGAATACTTCAACAACTGAGGATAAAGCACGGGCCAAGCCTCCCCTAGCACACACTGGCATAAATATGAAAAGCCAGCATCCAATTGAGTAATTTAACAAGCATAGAATCAATAGAACATTGCATGTAACCCAAATAATGGTGGGAATGACAGCAGCTCAAATGTCGAGTAACATAAGGGCAAACTTTCCCCCCTCACTGTGCGGCAAATGAAGCCATCCCAATACGAAATGAGTAAGTCCCAAAATGGGAAGGCTCAAAACCCAAATGATGAAGATCCACCTGTAAAACAGCAGCAAACTGAAAATGAGTCAAAGGTCTCCAGTTCTCATATACCAGCCAAAGTAAACCACTAGGCGGACGTATCTAGACATAAGCCACAGCACAACGTACTGTGCAAGCCACCAACCCAGCAGAAGTTAACAGATGTACCCAGGTACCCCTAAGCGCCTGGTCTGCCTTAGAACGTTGAAGCTTTAAACACAAACTCCTAGGCCAGTGATGGCGAACCTATGGCACGCGTGCTAGAGAGTGAATGCAGAGCCCTCTCTGTTGGCACGCGCGCCCTCGCCTCAGCCAGAGTCGTACTGCCGCTCATAGGCGCCGCCTCCGTGGGTGCTGTGGGTGCTCGAGAACCCCCAATATTCACCCACCGGAAGTTTGCTTCCTCCCTCCCTCCGAGTTCCAGGGGTGTTGTCCGTCCGTCCCTCCCAGTTTCAGGGTCCTCCCGCCCAGTTCAAGGTCCCCCCCTCCCTCTGATTTCCAGGGTCATCGTCCCTCTCTTCCAGTTCCAGGACCCCTCCCTTTGAATTTTAAAAATCATCTTGCCTTACCTCGTCGGGGTTACAGTGGCCGGCAGCAGCGGTAAGAGGCGTGCAGGCTCGGCCCTTCTCTCTCTCTCGCACCTCTGGTCCCGCCCTTGCGGAAACAGGAAATGAGGGCGGGACCAGAGCTGAGAGAGAGAGAGAAGGGCCAAGTCTGCACGCCTCTTACCGCTGCTGCCGGCTGCCGGCCGCCGTAACCCCGACAAGATAAGTCAAGATGATTTTTAAAATTCGAAGGGAGGGGGCCTGGAACTGGAAGGGAGGGAGGAAGGGAAGGATGACCACCCTGGAACTCGGAGGGAGGGGGAGGGAAGGGAGGGAGAGAGGGAAGGGAAGGATGATGACCCTGGAACTCGGAGGGAGGGGGAGGGAAGGGAGGGAGTGAGGGACTGGAACTGGGAGGGAGGGAGGAAGGGAGAGACGACGACCCTGGAACTCGGAGGGAGGGGGAGGGAAAGGATATAGAGAGGGAAGGGAGGGAGGGAGGGGGGCCTGGAACTCAAAGGGAGGGAAGGGGACCTGGAACTGGGAAGGACTGGAACTGGGAGGGAGGGAGTAAGGGAGGGACAACGACCCTGGAACTGGGAGGGAGGACCCTGAAACTGAAAGGGAGGGAGGGATGGACGACGACCCTAGAACTCGGAGGGAGGGAGGCAACTAACTTCCAGTGAATATTGGGGGTGCTCAAGCACCCACAGCACCCACGGAGTCGGCGCCTATGAGCGGCAGTACGACTCTGGCTGAGGCGACGGCGCGCGTGCCAACAGAGACGGCTCTCCGTGCCCTCTCTGGCACGCGTGCCATAGGTTCACCATCACTGGCCTAGTCTGAGGCGATGGCGCGTGTGCCAACAGCAAATCAGTGATCCATCTGCACGCTTTGAAGGAGCTACCAACTCTCCAACATGAAAAACGCCAAAGAAACAAACTGTAAATGCCAACTGAAAAAGAACCATCTCAAAATATAAATGACAAACCTACCTTTCTATCAGGAATGGAAACATCTGAAAGCTGGGTGTGAACCTCCACAGTGGCTACAACCATGTCAGTAATGACATCCTGTTCAATCACAATGCCCTGCACTGAAATGGAAACAAAAATTGCCTCCTTCCCCTCTAGCTCTGGAGGGTAATGGAAAGGAAGAACTTGATCCATGCAGTGATCTGGAGATAGGACGTCCCAAGGAGAACCCAGAAATCGCTCACTGAGCCACCACTCCCCAAAGCTCCTAAGGCAGATCCTGAATGAAAGGAGCCGACCTTCGAGGAGGTTATTTCCATGATCCATAGGTCAATATCACGAAAACCCAATGCTCAGCCTGGTCCTTGGTCAAACTACACCGAAAATGCTCAACATAATTGATCAAAGACCATCCACCATTTGTACGATATGCACGCAAAATTAAATCAGAATACTTCAACAACTGAGGATAAAGCACGGGCCAAGCCTCCCCTAGCACACACTGGCATAAATATGAAAAGCCAGCATCCAATTGAGTAATTTAACAAGCATACAATCAATAGAACATTGCATGTAACCCAAATAATGGTGGGAATGACAGCAGCTCAAATGTCGAATAACATAAGGGCAAACTTTCCCCCCTCACTGTGCGGCAAATGAAGCCATCCCAATACGAAATGAGTAAGTCCCAAAATGGGAAGGCTCAAAACCCAAATGACGAAGATCCACCCGTAAAACAGCAGCAAACTGAAAATGAGTCAAAGGTCTCCAGTTCTCATATACCAGCCAAAGTAAACCACCAGGCGGACGTATCTAGACATAAGCCACAGCACAACGTACTGTGCAAGCCACCAACCCAGCAGAAGTTCACAGATGTACCCAGGTACCCCTAAGCGCCTGGTCTGCCTTAGAACGTTGAAGCTTCAAACACAAACTCCTAGGCCAGTGATGGCGAACCTATGGCACGCGTGCTAGAGAGGGAATGCAGAGCCCTCTCTTTTGGCACGCGCGCCCTCGCCTCAGCCAGAGTCGTACTGCCGCTCATAGGCACCGCCTCCGTGGGTGCTGTGGGTGCTCGAGAACCCCCAATATTCACTCACCGGAAGTTTGCTTCCTCCCTCCCTCCGAGTTCCAGGGTTGTTGTCCGTCCGTCCCTCCCAGTTTCAGGGTCCTCCCACCCAGTTCAAGGTCCCCCCTCCATCCGAGTTCCAGGGTCATCGTCCCTCTCTTCCAGTTCCAGGCCCCCTCCCTTTGAATTTTAAAAATCATCTTGACTTACCTCGTCGGGGTTACAGTGGCCGGCAGCAGCGGTAAGAGGCGTGCAGGCTCGGCCCTTCTCTCTCTCTCGCACCTCTGGTCCCACCCTTGCGGAAACAGGAAATGAGGGCGGGACCAGAGCTGAGAGAGAGAGAAGGGCAAGTCTGCACACCTCTTACCGCTGCTGCTGCTGCCGGCCGCCATAACCCCGACAAGATAAGTCAAGATGATTTTTAAATTCGAAGGAGGGGGCCCTGGAACTGGAAGGGAGGGAGGAAGGGAAGGATAGACCACCCTGGAACTCGGAGGGAGGGGGGAGGGAAGGGAAAGAGAGAGGGAAGGGAAGGATGACGACCCTGGAACTTGGAGGGAGGGGGAGGGAAGGGAGGGAGTGAGGGACTGGAACTGGGAGGGAGGGAGGAAGGGAGAGACGACGGACCCTGGAACTCGGAGGGAGGGGGAGGGAAAAGGGATATAGAGAGGGAAGGAAGGGAGGGAGGGGGGCCTGGAACTCAAAGGGAGGGAAGTGGACCTGGAACTGGAAGGACTGGAACTGGGAGGGAGGGAGTAAGGGAGGACAACAACCCTGGAACTGGGAGGGAGGACCCTGAAACTGAAAGGGAGGGAGGGATGGACGGACGACCCCTAGAACTCGGAGGGAGGGAGGCAACTAACTTCCAGTGAATATTGGGGTGCTCAAGCACCCACAGCACCCACGGAGTCGGCACCTATGAGCGGCAGTACGACTCTGGCTGAGGCGACGGCGCGCGTGCCAACAGAGACGGCTCTCCGTGCCCTCTCTGGCACGCGTGCCATAGGTTCACCATCACTGGCCTAGTCTGAGGCGATGGCGCGTGTGCCAACAGCAAATCAGTGGATCATCTGCACGCTTTGAAGGAGCTATCAACTCTCCCAACATGAAAAACGCCAAAGAAACAAACTGTAAATGCCAACTGAAAAGAAACCATCTCAAATATGAATGACAAACCTACCTTTCTATCTGGGATGGAAACAATCTGAAAGCCGGGTGTGAACCTCCACAGTGGCTACAACCATGTCAGTAATGACATCCTGTTCAATCACAATGCCCTGCACTGAAATGGAAACAAAAATTGCCTCCTTCCCCACTAGCTCTGGAGGGTAATGGAAAGGAAGAACTTGATCCATGCAGTGATCTGGACATAGGACGTCCCAAGGAGAACCCAGAAATCGCTCACTGAGCCACCACTCCCCAAAAGCTCCTAAGGCAGATCCTGAATGAAAGGAGCCGACCTTCGAGGAGGTTATTTCCATGATCCATAGGTCAATATCACGAAAACCCAATGCTCAGCCTGGTCCTTGGTCAAACTACACCGAAAATGCTCAACATAATTGATCAAAGACCATCCACCATTTGTACGATATGCAAGCAAAATTAAATCAGAATACTTCAACAACTGAGGATAAAGCACGGGCCAAGCCTCCCCTAACACACTGGCATAAATATGAAAAACCAGCATCCAATTGAATATTGTTTTTGGCACCCTCGCTTTCCTTCCCTTACCCTCATACTTAGAACTATCCCACTTTTTTATCAGACCCTTCCTGCTCCCTAGACAACAAGGAAAATATATCAACATATTTCCCCCTTAAAATCTTCCGACACAATTTTTGAGACAGCTGAAAATCCAAGGGTGCTATTGTACATAGTGTATGACCCTGGCGTGATACTGGAGCCACTAGGAACAATGCGATGCTACACGAGGCAAATCCTGAGAAGATGAAGAAGAGGACTCCAAAGACAATTCCCTCGAGTCTGAGGACTCCCTCACGTGCATAGGTTCTTCACCCTACCCCCTCCTCTGCCACTTCTCACAATCCAAATGAGTCTTCATATGCCTCGACTGGTGCATAAATTTTTTATCCTTAAATGCTTACCCAGAGACCACCAGGTTTGGCTCCCCATGTGGCGACTCACATTATCCCTTGAAACAGCTCCACCACCCTCCGCCATTATCCCAGAACCCAAAACAGAGGTACACCAATTCACCAGCAACAGGAAGAGACATTGATGAAGCGGAGGTGACAGGAACATCATCTGCAAGACTCTCAGCGGAGACAGCAGCAGCAGGAACAGGATGATATGACGCCCCCTTTGCCACTCCTCTCTGCCTCGCGGTTATCACCCGAGAAGTCCCAGTACCACACTTCTTATTACTTGGCACTACCCCTTGACCCAAACCCCCTTTTTAGAAACACCTTTACCAGCAGCCCGAACAACACCTGCCCTTCCTTTGCCTCCAGTACCCCTATTAGCCAGCTTATCATCACAAAAAGAATAAAACCCCAAACTTACCTCTACCCATAGCAACACTATCAGTCAATAAAATCAAACACACTATTATTTCCCCCTTTTCGTTTTTTTTACAGCTCAAACTCAGAGGACATTAGGACCCAACCTGCACCAGCTTACACACCGACTTGTCCCAGCACTCACCAAGAGAAGAAACCAGAAGCAATCCAACCACTTCAATAGAGCAGGCTACTATACACAAATTCTACAGTCAAAAAATACATGGCAAGCGCTATCAATGTGATAGCATGCTGACAGACTGTTAACAAAAAACACCACTGCCACTCCACACAAGCTTGGAACTGCTGACAATGTTTCTGTAACAATAGACTCCACTGCACTTCTAGCACCACAATCTGCCAACCACCATCCGACACACAAAGGAATCTTCATCCACCGCAAAAGGTACTTCTCTGTCTACCTAAACTCACTTAACCCGCTCCATTCCTCTACCTCTCACCCAAAACAAATTTTGCCTGCTGAAAATTCCCACAGCAAACTCACCCCTATCTCCCTATTGCCCTATCAAACCCCCTTATCCCCTAGCAACCTATCAAAACATCGGAAACCTTCCAATACAGCCTAACTTACCTAACCCTTACCGCTCACCCTACCTTCTTTGTCCTTTCCTACCTGAAGCCGCTCCCCTCCCCTGAACTAACCTCAGCATGGCATAGGCTCAGCTGATATTATTAGTTTGTGAGCTACCTTAAACTCCTTTGGCTGGAATACAACAGGGCATACCAAATTCACCACCATCAACGAAGACAGCGACTCGCTTTTCTTCAGCTCCCACACACCACTGTAACCCTGAGTCCCTTAACAACATACTCCAATACATCTTGCAAATTGCTCAAGAAAATTTAATCCAATGTCTGAGAGGTGGACCCCATCAGACAAATATAGGCCAGGATAATCAACAGTTATCAAATCATAGTGCACCACATAACCTCCCATTAGCAACCAACCTACCCTTCTCAGAATTCACCCTTTTTCTCAAATGCTCTATAGCTTTCATCATACGCACACCTATCCAAACTCCCCTCGGAATACTATTAGACCAAACAAGGATTATATTAAGAAACATATCATAAATCTCTAATATATCCATCTTCATCTGTCTAATAAGGTCCACTCCCTTGACATTATATAAATCATTACCTCCCCCCCCCCCCAACCAAGTGCAACAACAAAGCATTAGGCTCAGTCAAACATCTTCTAGCTTGCCACAAGGAAGGCAGTAACTGGTCCCAGAACATTCCTTGTAGTCCAAGCCAATAAATCCAGAATCCCATGAAAGCCAATCCCACATACATTCCGTTTGATGACTTCTTCAAAGACTTCTCATCCCAGAAAACTCAGCAATGGCCACAAATCCAAAGAACAGTCTCCTCACTCCGAAGCGCTGTAATGGAGACTACAAAGCATTAATGATATTAACAGCAAAGAATGCTAGCACAGATAACACTTATAGCTGGATGACCGCCATCGGCCAATCTTTTGAGTATCAGCTGTAGACATCCCTTGCACGGCTGCAGATGAAGCTGCTCCAATCCTAAAATAATGCATTCTAAATCTTGACAGATTCAAACCAACCAATTTCAAAGATAATTTCAAAACAGCATTTAACCAATCAAAGGACTCAAATAATCATATATGGACCAATAAACTCTCCCAGTTTTCCTTTCCTTCATAAAAACTTCACCTGCGTACACTGGACAAGTGACCAATCCTTTTTCTCTCCTTAACATAACACAAAAACACCTTTTCCCAACTGACCTGTCTTACATGTCCTAATTGACAAAACAACTTTGTCAGAAGGAATTTATTTGTTTTGTTCATGTTCACTCGAAAATTTCAATACCGTAAGGGAAACAAACCACAGTTTAACATCATCCACTCAAAGACCCCTCACGGACATGTCTGTCTTTGAATTTGCAACTTATTCACTAGCTGTAAATGCACCACAATATTCCCATGAAAATGGAGCTTGAAACAATTTCCAACTCATACTCCAAAAAACAAATTTTCTGGAGCACAGCATGACATAGGCAAACATGCCTTAGCACCATTAACTTTCAAAACAGAGACACACCAGAAATGAACGTGTAGGATCTTTAAACCCAGTACAATTACAGTAAAAGGCTACCCTGACTTTGACCAAAACACACCCACCACCTTCACAATGAATTGGGTTATCACATTTTTTCCACCAGGAGCACCAGGAATAAACTTCCAATATCCTACTGCCAACCCAAATTTTTTCAAAGCAGCAGAGTAAGACTTCAAAATATTGGCAGATAAAGATTCAGATAATACCTTCTCCACTAATGCAGGAAAGCTACCCAAAATTCCTCTGGCATTCTTGTTGTACTTCTTTCCGCATCCGGAGCAAGCCGCCAAAAACGAGACCACTGAAACTGAGACAATGAATTAGCCAATACATTATTATATCCAGGAATATGACAAGCTTTCAGCAAAACATTCAAATGCAAACATCTCAAAATAATCATATGCAACACAAAGTCAGCTCACAGTGTACAAACTGTCTATTAATAGCGAAAACAACAGCCATATTATCAGATCTAATCACCAATTTTCAGTTTCATAATCTATCACTCCACAACATTAAAGCCACCCAAAGAGGAAATAATTCCAAAAAGGCTAAATTGCTAGTCCAACCTCATTGAAACCACAAGAAAATCATCCAAATAATAAATGATATTAACATCACCTGAAACCTTCTCTACTACCCAATGAATAAAAGTAGAGAATGCTTCAAAACGAGAACAGGAAATAGAACATCCCATTTGCATATTATCAAAGAAAACAAAGACTGGAACTTAAAACCAAGCAGGTGAAATGACTCGATATCTGCCTTCGCCATTAATGCCCCCTTACCACAGTGCTGCAACAGTGTCACTGCTTGATCCAGTGAGGCGTACCAAACCGAACAATTATCAGGATCAATAAAAGCATTAACCCCAACTTGAATAGGACATGAAAGATTATATTAACCAAATTTGCTATTTTCTTTTTTAAGCACCACACCCAAAGGTGAAATCACCAAATTGCTAAAAAGAGAAGAAAAAGGATCTGTCATCCTTCCCAAATCTAATTCCTTACATAACTTTTCAACCACCACTTCACTGTGTAACGTAACACATGAAGCATTGCGCGCCTTATGACTAACACAGACCCACAAAAGGGGACCTTGAAACCTTTCTTAAATCCTTCTTGCAACAAATCCACATCATTCCTTTTCAGGTAAAAATTCAACTATTCTTTCAAAATAATCACATCAATTGGGACCTTGCATGAACACTTTGAACTGACAATGGAAGGCTGCATGACTTCCCCCACAGATGGAATATCTGTGCCTAAATTTACAAAATTGACAGGAACATTGCCCTGAGTTAAAATGGAAACAGACATTGTCAATTCCAACCCCTCTACCCCAAACTCCTGCTCCTTACATACTGGGACCTGTACCCGATGACCCTCCTTGAAAAATTCCCGAACCACTGCTGCCCAATTGGCTAACCCCCCTGTTCCCAAGAATCCCAAGATTCCAACCTGTTGACCGTATCAACGAAAGGACCAAGGCAGTAATGGAGTCATCTCTGTAAGCCAAATGTCCATACCTTGAAATCACCACGCATCCGACTTATCTTTTGCCAAATGGTGCCTAAAAATTAACGTCATAGTTTAACTAAGACCAATCACCATATGTGTTCTATACATGCAAAATCATGTTAGAATTCCTCAAAAAGAACACTTTTCTTTTAATCTCTTTTTAATTACCCTCCTCATTTTATCTAGAATCATAATCTTACTCAAAACTTTCCTTTCTACTTTCAGCGAGACATGAGTTCCTAGCAGAGCTAAAGCACTAAAAGTATACCCACTCTTATTCCAAGCCTTATCCAAATTGCCTATTTGAGCTCTAGAATTCCCAACTGACTTGCTAGTTCCTAAAACCTCACCATCATCAGAATCACTCCCAAAAGATGATGAAGAAGATTCAAACAAGTCCAAAGATTCAGAAGACTCCCAAGCATGAGCTGCACTCTTCCCAATCTCCCTCCGCTTACGTTTTTCACTATCCAACCTCTCTTCACCATGTTGCAAATTCCACCCTCTCTCTGCAGTTCAATCACATCTGATTACCACCAAACCCCTGAGCATTTATTGGCTCCCACATAGCCAATCACAGGACGCCAACCAGCTGTTTCACAATAAACAGGTAATGGGGGCGGGGAGGGGGCTGATCTTGCCCACATTATCGTGCCCCAGTTAAATCTGTGGCTTATTTTTGTCTATGTACATTTGTTTTTTGCCAGTCATCTATTTCTTTAATAACCTTTTGCTTAAACGTCTGCAGAATAAAATCGATTGGCCTAGGTGGAATCCAATGAGATTTAGGTTTTATGAAGGTTCTATCAAAACCTTGTGCCTTTCCTAAAGTTAATTTGAGCACTAGATCCCAGAATATATTGCTCATGTTAATAAGCCAGTGCTGAGAAAGGACTTTGATAAGGTTGAGTGGGCCCTCCTGCATCACTTATTGGCCCTTAAGGAGTTAGTATTAATTTTAGAAAGTGGATTTCTACTCTGTAGTCCTTGCCAAAGCCAGAGAAAGGGTGAATGGAGGTTACTCTGATGTGTTTCCATTCTCGAGGGGAATGCATCAAGGATGCCCTTTATTCCTATTACTGTTTGCCCTGGTAATGGAACTGTTGGCAGATAGGATTCGGTCATATGCAGGCATCAGGGGTTTTCAGGTAGGCCAAGAAGAATTTCAGTTATCCCTGTTTGTGGATGATATTTTGCGGACAGCAAGTGTCCCAAGTCCCTGTTTAGTACTTTTGGAAGTGCGCAGGGAATATGGTAAAATATCAGGATTTAAAATGAATGCATCAAAATATGAACTTATAAATCTTCACCCTACAGTGGTGCAGGAGCTCATAACTAAGCTTCCTTTTGGATGGACGAATGATTAAGCATAATTTTGGGAGTGAAATATCTGCAAACTTGTAAAAGTATTTGCAGACATTTCAGTTGATCCGCATTGATGGCACTGCCTACATCAGGTTGGAAGAATGATGGTCCTTTTTAGATTTTTATGACTTTGTCAGACGTTGCTGATTGCTGTCCCCAATGCCACTTTTGTCTCCTATAGAGGAACGTTTTCTCCTTTATTTGGAAGAAACGCCCACCAAGGGTATCTAAGATGGTGATGATGCAGAGACAGGACTTCAATGGGTTGGGAGTCCCAGATTTTAATAAATATTATTGGACTGCTCACATCAGACCTTTATTCAGTGGTACGAAGATAAACCCAATGTATGGGTTTGCATTAAGAGACGGGATATGTCAGGTCCAGTCAGTGATCTAAGTTACAATGGACACCACTTATTATACAATTCAACTGCAGCCTGGTAATCTTGATTAATGCATACAATGTTCTTATGTGCTAGAATATGACCACAGTAGCTGGGCCTGAAAGTTATCTATGGTGGCCCCAATTCGAGCCTTTCTGGTGTTTGCCCCACACTGGACACTGCATGTATAGCTCAGTGGGAGTTTTATGGATTGTTTAGAGTTGGCCAATTTTGCTCAGACAAAGTGCTCCACTAGTTCTCACATCTGAGAGAAATGTTGAGTGCCGTCCTCTGACATTTATTTCTACTTAAAATTACGTCACCTACTTCAAGATAAATTGGTTGGGAAATGGGCTGGAGGAAATTAGACTTCTACAGAAGAACTTTTCTATCATGGTGCATCCCAAGAGAAATTGATTTCTAATGTTTATACTTTGCTGTTAGGAGGGGAATCTCTCAAATCCAGGTACCAGCAACAATGGCAAATTATTTGGCATATCTCTGCTAATTTTTTATATTATATTGATGGTATCTCCCTCCCACATGTTCTGGCCTCTGTTGGAGGGATTATGGCACTCCAGGCACTTACTTTCACATCTGGTGGGGAGAGCCACAGCTTTAAAATCTTTTTGAAGACCTGATAAAAGTTATATTGCTTCTAGACCCTAAAACTTTTCTGCTGCAGTGGCAGCCACCTGGGCTGGATATGTCTAGCCTCCAAGCTCCCAGCCTCACCCCTCGCGTCTTCCATTCCCACGTTGGTTCCCTGCAGATGGAGGGGGGGGGGGGTCACATCTGTCACGCAGCCACCAGCACTGACCCCATCCGGAAACCGCTTGATGGTGGCCAAAGGTGCATGTTCAATCGCGTGCATTTCATGAAGAACAGAGGAAAGTGCCACTGAATGACGCCACTATGTGGATTCTATTTCAGACACCCAGTACCACAACTGTTGCCTACCACACATCGTTGCCTTTACTTCACTTCTCTCCTCTTCCCTGCCAAGCATCATCACATCCAAGTTCCATTTCCTACCAAGCTACAGCCAAGCCAGGTCCTGCCAAGCTCCAGTTCCTGCCAGGCTCCAGCCAAGCCACTTCCTGTCAAGCTTCAGGTCCTGCCAAGCTCCAGTTCCTGCCAATCTCCAGCCATGCTGGGTCTTGTCAAGCTCCAGCCAAGCCAGATCCTGCCAAGCTCCAGCTTGTCCCAAGCTCCAGCTAAACCAGGTCCTGCCAAGCTCCGATTCCTGCCAAGCTTAAGTCAAGCCAGTTACTGCCAAGCTCCAATTCCTGCCAAACTTCAGTCAAGCCAGTTCCTGCTAAGCTCTAGCCAAACTCCAGATTCTGCCAAGTTCCAGCCAAGCCAGGTCCTGCCAAGCTTCAGCCAAGCCAGATCCTGCAAATCTCCAGCCAAGCCAGGTCCTGCCAAGCTCCAGTTCCTGTCAATCTCCAGCCCTGTCAGGTCTTGTCAAGCTCCAGCCAAGCCAGGTTCTGCCAAGCTCCAGCTCCTCCCAAGCTCCAGCTCCAGCCAAGCCAGGTCCTGCCAAGCTCCAGTTCCTGCCAAGCTTAAGTCAAGCCAGTTACTGCCAAGCTCCAGCCAAACTTCAGACCTGTCAAGTTCAAGCCAAGCCAGTTCCTGCCAAAATCCAGATTCTGCCAAGCTCCAGCCAATCCAGGTTCAGGGCTTGGCAAGATCTAGCAAAGCCAGGTCCTGCCAAGCTTCAGGTCTTGCCAAGATCCAACCAAGCCAAGTCCTGCAAATCTCCAGCCAGGCCAGCTCCTGCCAAGCTCCAGCTAAGCAAAGTTCTGCCAAGCCTCAGGTCTTGGAAAGCTTCAGTCAAGCCAGTTCCTGCTAAGCTCTAGCCAAATTCAGTTCCTGTCAAGTTCAAGCCAAGTCAGTTCCTGCCAAACTCCAGATTCTGCCAAGCTCCAGCCAAGCCAGGTCCTGCCAAGCTCCAGCCAAGCCAGATCCTGCAAATCTCCAGCCAAGCCAGGTCCTGCCAAGCTTAAGTCAAGCCAGCTACTGCCAAGCTCCAGTTCATGCCAAGCTCCAGCCAAACTTCAGACCCTGTCAAGTTCAAGCCAAGCCAGTTCCTGCCAAAATCCAGATTCTGCCAAGCTCCAGCCAAGCCAAGTCCTGCAAATCTCCAGCCAGGCCAGCTCCTGCCAAGCTCCAGCTAAGCAAGTTCTGCCAAGCCTCAGGCCTTGGAAAGCTCCAGTCAAGCCAGGTCATGCCAATCTCTAGTTCCTGCCAAGCTCTAGCCCTGCCAAGTTCCATTTCCTGCCAAGCTCCAGCCAAACTTCAGTTCCTGTCAAGTTCAAGCCAAGCCAGTTCCTGCCAAACTCCACATTCTGCCAAGCTGCAGCCAAGCCAGGTCCTGCCAATCTCTAGTTCCTGCCAAGGTCCAGCCAAGTTCTGCCAAGCTTCAGGTCATGGCAAGCTGCAGCCAAGCTAGGTCCTGCCAAGCTCCTTCTACATCTTATATATTAAGGGGGTAATTTTATAAAGAATTGTTCATGCTTACGTGCCAGTATACATGAGTAAAATGCTTCTTATAAAATTAAGCCCTCCCTCCATGTACAACTACACGTGGTGGAACATAGGCATGTACCTGTATGTGATCCAGATCTGGAGGTGTTCAGAGGATTAGTTTGGGTGGAGTGATAAAGTACACTTGTAGGTTATAAAATGCACACCCAGTATAAAGGCTTTTGTACTTTGATCTATTGTCATGGCAAAGACCACCATACAGACCCTCTATACATCAATGGAGAGCACAAATGATACCCCTCTTGTGAATGGAAAGACATGGAATCAAAGATATTTCTTCTTCTATTTGGGACATGTTATCACCAATAGCACGCAGTCGACTGCTGAATTTGTAATATGTAGAAATTAGTATGTTTTGCTTAGATGAGCTATAACTCAGTAGAATGAAAAGGACAGGGGAGTGGGAGAGGGGAAGGTGGATATTGGGAGATAGACCTTGGTTTGTTTAAAATGAGTGTTACCTATTAATGCATTGTCTCCTATGTTTCTGTTGAATAAAAATGAATTTAAACTTAAAATGCACGCCTATGCCGTACTTCATCCAGACCCAAGCTCCTATAAATATACACAGCTGCATTTTAACCCTAATTTCAACTGCTTCTATGGGGAAAATTTTAAGAAGACACACACAGGGGCATTTTCAAAAAATGTCTGAATGGAGATGTCCTGCTCTTACAAAAACATCTCTCTCACAACCATTTTCAAACAACAGAAACATCCAGATTTTCAGTTTGAAAATGGCGGTGAGATGGATATTTTGTGCTGAGAACGTACAAAATGAATAGCCATTTTCCAAAATGAAACGTCCAATTTTGAGCTGCAAAGACCAGGGAAAGGGGATGGATGTCTGGCATCATTTTGAGAAAAACAGCCATGTGGATGTCGGGCAGAGCATGAGGTCCCAGCCAAGGGACCTGGGTTCAAGTCCATTTTGTTTTGCATTTGTGAGCCCTCCGGGAACATAAAAATACCTACTGAACATACAGCACTTCAATAGTCTTCGAGCTTGCAGCAGTGGCGTAGCCACAGGTGGGCCTGGGTGGGCCAGGGCCCACCCACTTACGGCTCAGGCCCACCCAACAGCAGCACACATTTAATGGTAGCTGGTGGGGATCCCAAGCTCCGCCAGCTGAAGACCTCTTCCTGATGGTGCTGAAAACGTTGCTCTCCACTTCAAAAGTCTGAGCTTCCTAAGCTGCCGATACTGGCAACTGCGCATGCTCAGTTTTCAGCGCATGCCTGCTGCAGGCTGCCAAGGTAAGAGCAGTGTTTTCCTGCCAGATGAGATATTTTTTTAAGCTGGTGGGGGAGGGGGGAGAACACTTGTGCCCACCCACTTCTTGTCTAGGCCCACCCAGAATCTGCTGTCTGGCTACGCCCCTGGCTTGCAGATAGCTTATATAGGGGCCCTTTTACAATGCCGAGGTAGAGGTACTGCAGCACTGGCAATCCTGTTCGATAGCAACATAACAGGTAAACTGATTGTTTCAGTGGCTACCTCACCAGCATTTCCCAACAGTTAATTATCTTGTTCAGCTACTGTAGTTTTTGAATTTTAATTTTTCTTGCTCTTTAATATGAGTTCAAATGAGGATTGGATATCAGTATGTCACTGACTGAATATAAGTATGTTAGTAATAAGGAAATGAAGCTCATCTTGATAATTAGACTTCAAAGATTTTTGACGCTACAAGGACCGTCATGACGTTATCACTTTTATAATATCGTATTCATGTTAAAATAATCTTTTGGATTGCTTAGAATATAAAAGTGCTTTCTGAATGATTCATTTTGAAATTATTATTATTAACATTGTATAGCGCTACCAGACGCACGCACGCTGAACACCTGACATAGACAGTACCTGCTCTATAGAGCTTACAATCTAAAAATACAGACAGGCAAGACAATTAAGGGTGAGGGAAGTACTGGGTGAGAGGGAACAAGGGAGGCAATTGAGTAGTACTAGGAGCCAAAATTAGTGGTGAAAAGGTGGGTTTTCAGCATAGATTTGAAAACAGGTAGAGATGGAGCTAGACGTTCAGGCTCAGGAAGTTTATTCCGCATAGGGTGCCGCGCGGGAAAAGGAACTGTTATGGTATAAGCCAATCATCAATTAAATGTGTAGCATGATGTTGTTTGTGTTGGATCAGATACATATATATATATATTTGTGCAGCTTTTAGCAGAACTGGCTTTCGTTCCAAAAGCCCTCTTCCCTCTCCCTTTGGGGATATTTACAAGACAAAGGTACTGCTGCAGTGGCAGGGACCTCACCTTGCCTTTTCTCATTCCTTAAACAAAAGACTTAAGACGCTTTAAAGTTTTAAATTGACTCTATTCCTCTGATCAACACAACAAAGATTGGACCTAACCAGAGGATGCAAGGAGACAGACAGGGGAAAGGTGTGAATACCCCCATTGAAGACAAAGACTTCAGAGGGAACCATAAACAGGACATTTGCTTGTCAAAGGTATACCTGCCCCTCCCATCAGCTTTCAGACATGTGCAGAAAGGAAGGACTTATAATGTGGTCATGTGAACAGACTACATTAACCATAATGCCTTGCAAAATATCCAGACATGCACACACCATGCTTCTCTGCTAACATTATAAAAGGCCTGGAAACAGCCCAGCTCGCTCTCTTGGAACCTGCCTCCTCTTGGGACCTGCTGCTCTCTTTGGGGTCTGCTGATGCCTTGCTCCTGAACATGTGCTCATCAATCAGCTGGACCACAGCATGCTTGTAACAAGGACTTGTAAGTTAACCTACCTGCTACTTTGTTCTATTTTAAGCACAGATTACCTGTAAAGATCTCTTAAAACCTACCTCTCGTGTGCAATTGTATATTAAATCAACCTTTTTGAAGCTAAAAATACGGTCTCTTTGTGTTCTGAGTATATACTTAATTTATTTAATTTATTGCAATTATCACCTTTGGTGATTGTGGAGAAATTAATATCCTAAAACTTATAATACAGCACTGCTCTTAAATTATAAACAGTAGCGAGTGCTCTCGAGCTCTTTCCCCAAAATAAATAATTTCTTGTAACATATTAATTGGTGCAGAACGTGGGCAGGTTTCTGTGCAGTAGAATGAGATAGCAGTGTTCTTAAATTATATTCTTGTATTTTGCTGCTTTATAGAACTGAGTATCAGGTTTCATTAATTAAATTTCCGATGATAAATGATAAGGTTTTCAGGTATTCAGAATGCTGTGCTGGATGGATGTTTGGTCTTATTTAGGTACTTATGCACTCATGCACATTATGTATTTCATAATCAAATTTTAGGCATGATCTGGCATAAAATAAAAACAATTTTGCAGTTTCTTTTGAGGAGGACATAGATAACCCCACTTTGCCTAAGCAATGCGTAGAATCCTCTGGCCCTAATCCTTGGACCCTAATGTAACTGAAACAAAATGTGATTTATATTCAATTAAGGAAGGGAGCAAGAGAATTTCTGCATGCACTTGGTTAATGTGGACCATATATAAGAAAGCCTTAAGGGAACATGCAGAATTGAATGAGAAATTACTAGCCAAAGAGAGAGAATGTATGCAGATAGAGAATGAAAAGGATTCTTAATCACAATGACTAGTTGCTT